>NW_007379326.1:0-57755 GCF_000475195.1 Diaphorina citri | reverse complement strand
AGACATATCATACGTGTATCTAGTATTTTCAACTGTTAGGTCATAAAAGATAATGAAGGCGCTGGAACTATGGGTACAAGTAGATAATGGGAGGTATTCATAATGTTCACCTCTCAGACGAAAGAAAGTCTGTTTCTCGTTCGACAATTGTTGTTAGTTCACACAAACGCCTCCAGAGGGCAGCAGCGGTATGCTTTTTTTGCGACCGCAGAAAACTTGGAATAATTTCTTGACTTCTTTATTTTACGTTTGTCTGATAAGATAAGTTTCAAAGTTCAGTGAACTGAAATCTCGTTTAGAAAATACCCTTTAAAGCCCAAAGATCAATTTTTTTTCAGTATGCACTTAGATAACTGTCTTTTTTTATTTATTAATTCCATCAAAATCGTACAAATACAAACCGTTCGAGGGTTATCCCAAGGCAAACAAATAGACTTCGATTTTAAAATTTAAAGACCAGCAAAAGTCAATATTCTTTCACCATGGATATTGGATAAATTATCCCTTTTGCCTGAACTCAAAACGTGTAGGTACTCCCTGTTAGAACGTACTGCCTGATTTTCCTCACTCCCTATATTATATTTTTCAGTCCGTTGTTTGTTCACATGAAACCAGGCCAACATTTACTCAAACAGGTCTACCCCTCTCGGCCCCCAAATATAAGCATTTATTTACATTGTAAATTGTAAACTTGAATGTACCCCGGTACATTCGCCATATTGCTGTACGGGTAAATTTAAATAAATGGCTCTGAGATTGAGAGGGTGCGGGTGAATTTTAGGTAATAAAAATATCAAAAAACCCCTTAAGACCCAAAAGTTTTTTTTTTTTTTTTTTTTTTTTTTTTCAGTATGCACTTCAGATAACTGTCTTTTTTTATTTATTAATTCCATCAAAATCGTACACATACAAACCGTTCGAGGGTTATCCCAAGGCAAACAAATAGACTTCGACTTAAAATTTAAATACCAGCAAAAGTCAATATTCTTTCACCGTGGATAAATTATCCCTTTTGCCTGAACTCAAAACGTGTAGGTACTCCCTGTTAGAACGTACTGCCTGATTTTCCTCACTCCCTATATTATATTTTTCAGTCCGTTGTTTGTTCACATGAAACCAGGCCAACATTTACTCAAACAGGTCTACCCCTCTCGGCCCCCAGATACAAGCATTTATTTACATTGTAAATTGTAAACTTGAATGTACCCCGGTACATTCGCCATATTGCTGTACGGGTAAATTTAAATAAATGGCTCTGAGATTGAGAGGGTGCGGGTGAATTTTAGGTAATAAAAATATCCCCTTGGCCCGACGAACACACGGGGGTAATGTAACGGAGAATAATATTTTCCGTGTAATAAACTAGACATCAATCTACAGGGTGTCCCATATGTCGAAAATAAATCCCATTCCCAATTTCGCATATTCATATCCTCCAGATAGTTAGCTTTATAAACGGGACTGTGAACCTGAAAGCGACTTTTCAAAGAGCTAAGTTCATTATACAACACAACAACGCTTTCATTGGAGTTTTAATGTTTGTCAAATTTTAGATCTTTTTCGGCATTTGTCAAGCTCACCGCATGGTGACAGAGCGTGCAAAACTTGGTGATAAGTTACCCTTGGGTACCTATAACTCTGTATACTCGTAATGTTTCCATTTTGGTTTACGTCTTTATAAAATTGCCATTTTGTCAACAATAGCAAATAGGCATGCCTACTTGGTTGTCTTCACTCTTTGCTGATCAGATGAGGTCCTAGAGATTTACACATCCCATCTTTGTGTTTATGTTAATTACCTAAAGCTAATGACTCAATTGGGGATACCCCCATTTAGCATTGCTCGGGAATACCCCGTTTAGTATGTACATAATTCATTGTCTGTAAACTACATGAATATACTCTTCTCCCTAATGTAGTGTTAAGCTGTTTGCCCCCCGCCCCCTTTGACCTGTCTTGTCTCCCCTTCTTCCCCTGCCTCCTCTTCTTCCCTGAAGTTCCCTTTTGTCTCATCCTACTTCTCAAACTATTCTCCCCTCCAGGACCTGATGCAGTGTTGCAATGAATGTTTGTTTTTCAAAATGTACACAATACTTTGTGTAAAGGTAACACCAATGTAATTCATCCGTTAAGAGGGACAAGGCTATTATACTGGGCGGGTAAACGTGTGTAATTGTGTATGGGGGGTAGAGAAAGGTTCTTATCACTTGGTGGTGGTGAAATTTCCTTACACTCCAAACGGGGGAATATTTTGCTTGGAAATTCCTGTATGTGGAATCAAAATGATATTTCCCCCCTGACCTGAGGTTAGAATAATATTGTCCAGTATTTATACTGCTTTCAGTTACTCCTCTAATATACTGTTCAAGGGCCTAACGGGCTGTTTCAGGAGCCAGGATAAGGATTTTCCTCTGAATAACTAAAATAATGTGCTAATAATAAAAAAAAACCTAAGCAGGTTAAAAACCCCACTTTGGCCATGTCTTCTAAAAACAATACTTCCCTATTCTATACCAGGAAAGTTAAAATTCAATAACCAAGTTGGTTTCTTTTATCTGGTTGACCAGTAGTTATAGTCATGTTTACAGTCATACCCCGTATGTTTGCACTGTGTGAATCCTTTGTACAGTTCATAATGGAGACGGAGTGGGTGCTAGTTTTGATATTCATACTGCAAGCTGGATGCATGTTTCATTATGCAATACGGCTAATGTGGCCATCATAATGGTCTCGTGGGAGGAGGGGAGGAGAAATTCATAACAAAGGCGTCCGAGAGAGTTCTCATTTACTGAATCAACACGAATTTCAGAAGTCAGTTAGACAGCGGTTTAGACAGGTAACCTTTTGCGATAACACGTGCTGGTTATTGCGGTATGCACTCGGTGAGGATAATTAGAGAGTCATGGATGCATGTTTCATTATGCAATACGGCTAATGTGGCCATCATAATGGTCTCGTGGGAGGAGGGGAGGAGAAATTCATAACAAAGGCATCCGAGAGAGTTCTCATTTACTGATTCAACACGAATTTCAGAAGTCAGTTAGACAGCGGTTTAGACAGGTAACCTTTTGCGATATCATGTGGTTATTGCGGTATGCACTCGGTGAGGATAATTAGAGAGTCAAATTCAGCGAAAAAGTTGAGGTGGAATTAAAACCTGTCCCTAGCATATTGTTTTTCCGACTGTAATCCAGCGGATGAAAACATGCAAAACCTCTGCATTAGCGCACTCTTTCTTTCTACGACTCCTTAATGCAGTTTGTAAAAGTGCATCTGAGGGCAATGTACCAAGTAGACCTACTCATACAAAGTCTAGAATATAGAAGCAGTGGCGTAGCGTGGTCTAAATTCAAGTGTAGGGCCTTGTAGGGCTCATGTACAGGTCTACACATTATGGGATAAGGTTTAGTGAAAGAAGAAGATGTTAGGAGTTCCTCTTACCATCAAAGTCCACGGTCCCAGATCCGTCCGAATCGATTTCAGCAATCATCATGTCCAAATCGTCTGCTGAAATTTTGTCGTCCAATTCCTTGAGGATTTCTCTGAGCACGTCCGTTGTGATGTAGCCGTTTCCTGAAATCAAAAAGTAGGAATTTTTATTGGATTTACAATTTTACGTACACATTGAGAATTTAACACCAATTTTGGTGCTCTTAGTAACCCGATAGGTATCCTGGTAAACAGGATGGCGAGAAATTTTGTCGTCCAATTCCTTGAGGATTTCTCTGAGCACGTCCGTTGTGATGTAGCCGTTTCCTGAAATCAAAAAGTAGGAATTTTATTGGATTTACAATTTTACATACACATTGAGAATTTAACACCAATTTTGGTGCTCTTAGTAACCCGATAGCTATCCTGGTAAACAGGATGGCGAGAGTTCAATCCTAGCCGAGGCATGAAATTTTACTATCAATTTTTAGGTAGTTTGGCCAGCAAAGCACTTGCAATGGGATTCTTTTCTTTCATTCATCAAGCAGTACTCTTATAACAGTTATAAATAAGCACTATCCTTATTTTGAATGCTTGACTGGATTCGAGAATGAATAGCAAGTATAAATTTATTTTTTTGGCTCCACTTTTCCCAAGCATTGTGATGCACCCAGTTTGAATTATCTGTTATGTACTCAGGTTCACGATTATCTCTCTAGTATATTTGTTCACACATGTGGTGTATACCTGTAGCATGTTTCCAATTGTCACCTGGTGTACCCCACTACCGGCTGAAAACTCTCACTGTACTTTTTCTTAGTACTTTTTCCGCGTTATGAACGGTAGTTGTGTGTCGTCCCTTTCTTCCTTTTTTGAGTTCTCGAAATAAAAGGCTCCTTTCCAGGTGTGCTCTTTTTTTTTTTTTGCCGGATAAGGCGTTTTAACACAGGATTACCAGGTCGTTCACACCGAGTTGTGCTTTTTAATTATGTTTTTCCAATAACATTTCATTGTTCAATGTTCATGCATGTGATAGTGATAGTGTAAGAATTGTTTTATGTAGATTTGTAGAATGATTCGTTGACGTTGATTTTGTTGAAATATTCCAAAATTAAGGAAAGTACAAAGATGACAGGAATCACGTTCAATATGAAAGCAAGAAATATATTGAGAACGGTAGGTAAGTTATCTGTAATAATAAAGGTATTTTTCTCATTAATAGAAATTTAGTAATTCTAGTTCGAGTTCCAGTCTAAATTATCTGCCAGTTCCTCCTTCCCATCCAGCCTGTAAGGTTCCAGCTTGAGAAGAGGAGAGAGAAAAGGAGAGAGAGAGAGAGAGAGAGAGAGAGAGAGAGAAAGGAAGGAAGGAAGGAGTGATATAGAAAGAGCGAGAGAGAGGGTGCTGTTGAAGAGAGAGGGAGAGAGAGAGAGAGAAGGAAGTGGTGTGAAAGAGCGAGATGTAGACCGAGGGGGAAGAGAGATTGGAGAAAGAATGGTAGAGAGAGTAAGGGGGGAAAAGAGCGAGATAGGAAGAGGACGAAATAGAGTAGGATAAAGGTAGAAAGTAGATCCCACATTTCCTCTCAAACCAAGAAATAATAAAAATCATCCATCTGTACTATCTGTAGTTACAATCCTTAACAAAATACCCAGTAGAAATAAAATTGTGCAGGTTGTACCATTGGCGATTTTGTTCGCGGATTTTGCGATTATGTTCGCGGATTTGGCAATTATGTTCGCGGATTCGCGTCCCGAATCGACATTTTGGATATTTGGCAAGCCTACCTATACCTCCTAACCTGACCTATCTTATGCACCTGGATTGAGTAAGCAAAGGTCTATGAGTCCAAAGCAGCTATCATGAGTCATGTCCAGTAAGTAGTAGGTGCTTTCTAGGTAAACTTCTCGACATTTACATCTAATTGCACCTTTTAGACAGAAGAACGAGGTATAATTTATATACCTGCCCCAGGCCCCTTCATAAAAACATTTATTCATGTTCAATAGGTTCGTTGAGTAGGAGTATTGTGTGGTAGGGACGTACATGTCTATGTCTGTGTTGTAGAATTTTAAATCGATATCCTACTATGACCGCTGTGTCCTTGCTATGTACGTACTGTCAGGGACTGACACCTAATGTGGAAGAATGCTTCCGTTAGTAAACTGTCGATGAATGGTGTTATTTATGTTAAGGCGGCCTCTTCTTCATCCATTGTGTGCTGCGTCCATTTTTGTTTAGGACTATTGCATTTTTGTTCGCTGTCTCACTATTGCATTGCCTTGCCTGGAGAAATATTTTGAGACCAAATTTCCCAATGTATTTTCCTTTTCCAAATTGAACCCGTTATAATCTCTTATGGTGGTTTCTAGACATTTCTGAATCCCGGGTTCGCTCTTAGTTCCAAAAGGACTCGTCGATTTTCGAACCCAGAGCGCTAGTGTGCCCTGCATTTTTGTGTAGAACACAAAACTCGTGAGAATTCGTCAATTTGAGTTCGCTATAAATAGAAAGCATTACTTGAGCATTACATAGGTATCTACTTGAATCCGTTTCAATTGGAGAAGGGTGTGTAAAAATGAAGGAACCTCACATTTCACATACCTACTCTTTAATGGGACTTAAACTCTCAACCATGTTCCCCCAGATATCCAGTCTCACTGAGTTAATAGGAATCGACTGCAATTCCTGCTGATATAAACAAATAAAAAGGCTTTTGAAAGGTACACAAAAACGCTTTCGTGGGCTTAGCTACAATTTCTGAATGTATTGTTATTTCAGATTGTTGAGGTTGACCTCTATTATTCAATGAAACAGACATGTAATTAGTTTTTTCAGGACTAATGTGAGTTAGGCTTCTACGAATCTACGAAATTTCCCATCCAGCCTGACTAGGGTCGGGGAAGAACCAGTAGCACGCGATTCCCCAAATGGTCACCCGTTCCGATTTCCAATCACGTGCAACGTTGCTTAACTTCAGTGATCTATCGGAAACTGGTGCATTCAACATGCTATCCCCGCTGGCAACAATACTATTGTCAGTTCGTTTGTTTATTCGAACAAACTGTAGAACTAAAAAACAATAAATTTTATTTGTAGAACTATTCGTGTGTGTAGAATTGTTTCAATTTGACTAAGGTCAGCCCAGAGGTACTCCACAGGGTTTTGATCGTCTCCCATCCAGCCTGACTAGGGTCGGGGAAGAGCCGGTAGCACACGATTGTCCAAATGGTCACCCGTTCCGATTTCCAATCACGTGCAACGTTGCTTAACTTCAGTGATCTATCGGGAACTGGTGCATTCAACATGCTATCCCCGCTGGCAACAATACTGTTGTCAGTTCGTTTGTTTATTCGAACAAACTGTAGAACTAAAAAACAATTTTATTTGTAGAACTATTCGTGTGTGTAGAATTGTTTCAATTTGACTAAGGTCAGCCCAGAGGTACTCCACAGGGTTTTGATGGAACTACGTCTCAGATTTTCCATTGTACCGATAACGATAGTTCTGATGATAACAGCTCCGTGACTACCTATCGACATCATTACCGGTGTTCTACACTGGCATAACTTATTGACATGTGTACAAATTTACATAACATTGGAAAATAGGAATATCTACTATTTCATGTACAAATCTACGTAGACATATCATACGTGTATCTATTATTTCAACTGTTAGGTCATAAAAGATAATGAAGGCGCTGGAACTATGGGTACAGGTAGATAATGGGAGGTACCTATTCATAATGTTCACCTCTCAGACGAAAGAAAGTCTGTTTCTCGTTCGACAATTGTTGTTAGTTCTCACAAACGCCTCCAGAGGGCAGCAGCGGTATGCTTTTTTTGCGACCGCAGAAAACTTGGAATAATTTCTTGACTTCTTTTACGTTTGTCTGATAAGAGTTATAAGATAAGTTTCAAAGTTCAGTGAACTGAAATCTCTTTTAGAAAATACCCTTTAAAGCCCAAAGATCAATTTTTTTTTTTTTTCAGTATGCACTTAGATAACTGTCTTTTTTTTATTTATTAATTCCATCAAAATCCTACAAATACAAACCGTTCGAGGGAAGGCAAACAAATAGACTTCGATTTTAAAATTTAAAGAACAACAAGAGTCAATATTCTTTCACCAAGGATAAAGTCTTACTTTTGCTGGAACTCAAAACGTGTACTCCCTGTTAGAACGTACTGCCTGATTTTCCTCACTCCCTATATTATATTTTTCAGTCCGTTGTTTGTTCACATGAAACCAGGCCAACATTTACTCAAACAGGTCTACCCCTCTCGGCCCCCAAATATAAGCATTTATTTACATTGTAATATATTATATTTTTCAGTCCGTTGTTTGTTCACATGAAACCAGGCCAACATTTACTCAAACAGGTCTACCCCTCTCGGCCCCCAAATACAAGCATTTATTTACATTGTAAACTTGAATGTACCCCGGTACATTCGCCATATTGCTGTACGGGTAAATTTAAATAAATGGCTCTGAGATTGAGAGGGTGCGGGTGAATTTTAGGTAATAAAAATATCCCCTTGGCCCGACGAACACACGGGGGTAATGTAACGGAGAATAATATTTTCCGTGTAATGAACTAGACATCAATCTACAGGGTGTCCCATATGTCGAAAATAAATCCCGTTCCCAATTTCGCATATTCATATCCTCCAGATAGTTAGCTTTATAAACGGGACTGAGAACCTGAAAGCGACTTTTCAAAGTTCATTATACAACATAACAACGCTTTCATTGGAGTTTTAATGTTTGTCAAATTTTAGATCTTTTTCGGCATTTGTCAAGCTCACCGCTTGGTGACAGAGCGTGCAAAACTTGGTGATAAGTTACCCTTGGGTACCTATATAATGTTTCCATTTTGGTTTACGTCTTCATAAAATTGCCATTTTGTCAACAATGGCAAATAGGCATGCTAAATGATGTCCCTATCCCTACTTGGTTGTCTTCACTCTTTGCTGTATTGTGTGGTAGGGACGTACATGTCTATGTCTGTGTTGTAGAATTTTAAATCGATATCCTGCTATGACCGCTGTGTCCTTGCTATATAGGTAGTGTCAGGGACTGACACCTAATGTGGAAGAATGCTTCCGCTAGTAAACTGTCGATGAATGGTGTTATTTATGTTAAGGCGGCCTCTTCTTCATCCCTTGTGTGCTGCGTCCTTTTTTGTTTAATGCATTTTTGTTCGCTACCTCACTATTGCATTGCCTGGTGAAATATTTTGAGACCAAATTTCCCAATGTATTTTCCTTTTCCAAATTGAACCCGTTACAATCTCTTATGGTGGGTTCTAGACATTTCTGAATCCCGGGTTCGCTCTTTGTTCCAAAAGATGAGGTCCTAGAGATTTACTCATCCCATCTTTGTGTTTATGTTAATTACCTAAAGCTAATGGCTCAATTGGGGATACCCCCATTTACTATAACTCGGGAATACTCCGTTTAGTATGTACATAATTCATTGTCTGTAAACTACATGAATATACTCTTCTCCCTAATGTAGTGTTAAGCTGTTTGCCCCCCGCCCCCTTTGACCTGTCTTGTCTCCCTTTCTTCCCCTGCCTCCTCTTCTTCCCTGAAGTTCCCTTTTGTCTCATCCTACTTCCCAAAGAGAGCGCTAGTGTGCCATCCATTTTTGTGTAGAACACAAAACTCGTGAGAATTCGTCAATTTGAGTTCGCTATAAATAGAAAGCATTAATTAAGCATTACATATCTACTTGAATCCGTTTCAATTCGAGAAGGGTGTGTAAAAATGAAGGGACCTCACATCTCACATATGTACCTACTACCTACTCTTTAATGGGACTTTAACTCTCAACCATGTTCCCCCAGATATCCAGTCTCACTCAGTTAATAGGAATCGACTGGAGCTGTTTGCCCCCCGCCCCCTTTGACCTGTCTTGTCTCCCCTTCTTCCCCTGCCTCCTCTTCTTCCCTGAAGTTCCCTTTTGTCTCACCCTACTTCCCAAAGTATTCTCCCCTCCAGGATCTGATGCAGTGTTGCAATAAATGTTTGTTTTTCAAAATGTACACAATACTTTGTGTAAAGGTAACACCAATGTAATTCATCCGTTAAGAGGGGCAAGGCTATCATACTGGGTGGGTAAACGTGTGTATGGGGGGTAGAGAAAGGTTCTTACCACTTGGTGGTGGTGAAATTTCCTTACACTCCAAACGGGGGAATATTTTGCTTGGAAATTCCTGTATGTGGAATCAAAATGATATTTCCCCCCTGACCTGAGGTTAGAATAATATTGTCCAGTATTTATACTGCTTTCAGTTACTCCTCTAATATACTGTTCAAGGGCCTAACGGGCTGTTTCAGGAGCCAGGATAAGGATTTTCCTCTGAATAACTAAAATAATGTGCTAATAATAATAAAAAAGAACCTAAGCAGGTTAAAAACCCCACTTTGGCCATGTCTTCTAAAAACAATACTTCCCTATTCTATACCAGGAAAGTTAAAATTCAATAACCAAGTTGGTTTCTTTTCTCTGGTTGACCAGTAGTTATAGTCATGTTTACAGTCATACCCCGTATGTTTGCACTGTGTGAATCCTTTGTACAGTTCATAATGGAGACGGAGTGGGTGCTAGTTTTGATATTCATACTGCAAGCTGGATGCATGTTTCATTATGCAATACGGCTAATGTGGCCATCATAATGGTCTCGTGGGAGGAGGGGAGGAGAAATTCATAACAAAGGCATCCGAGAGAGTTCTCATTTACTGATTCAACACGAATTTCAGAAGTCAGTTAGACAGCGGTTTAGACAGGTAACCTTTTGCGATATCATGTGGTTATTGCGGTATGCACTCGGTGAGGATAATTAGAGAGTCGTGTTTCATTATGCAATACGGCTAATGTGGCCATCATAATGGTCTCGTGGGAGGAGGGGAGGAGAAATTCATAACAAAGGCGTCCGAGAAAGTTCTCATTTACTGAATCAACTCGAATTTCAGAAGTCAGTTAGACAGCGGTTTAGACAGGTGACCTTTTGCGATAACACGTGGTGGTGGTTATTGCGGTATGCACTCGGTGAGGATAATTAGAGAGTCAAATTCAGGGAAAAAGTTGAGGTGGAATTAAAACCTGTCCCTAGCATATTGTTTTTCCGACTGTAATCCAGCGGATGAAAACTTGCAAAACCTCTGCATTAGCGCACTCTTTCTTTCTACAACTCCTTAATACTTGTTTGCAGTTTGTAAAAGAGCATCTGAGAACCTGTCCCTAGCATATTGTTTTTCCGACTGTAATCCAGCGGATGAAAACTTGCAAAACCTCTGCATTAGCGCACTCTTTCTTTCTACGACTCCTTAATACTTGTTTGCAGTTTGTAAAAGAGCATCTGAGGACAATGTACCAAGTAGACCTACTCATACAAAGTCTAGAATATAGAAGTCTCTTAATTGGTGATAATTCTGAGAACAAGCCCTTATTTTCGTACGCATATTGTTTTTCCGACTGTAATCCAGCGGATGAAAACATGCAAAACCTCTGCATTAGCGCACTCTTTCTTTCTACGACTCCTTAATACTTGTTTGCAGTTTGTAAAAGTGCATCTGAGGGCAATGTACCAAGTAGACCTACTCATACAAAGTCTAGAATATAGAAGTCTCTTAATTGGTGATAATTCTGAGAACAAGCCCTTATTTTTACTCAATTATTTGAATTCCAATTAAGTATTTATTTGTTTTCATTTTACGCTCTGAGCAATAATAATTGTCGGGTGTCTTTTCAAATGAAAGGAGTTCTCAGAACTCTATACAAAAGTTTTAGAGATAGATTCCCCAGAAACAAGTTTAAATAACAGACGCCAGTTTTCATTATTGAAAACAGATTGCTTTTGTTTGTTTATTTATTTTTTGTACATTTTAATTTTATTCTAAAAAGAAGAAACGAGAAACAAACTTAACACAACACTTTAACTTTAGCTTTATGGGTAGAAAAATGGTTTGAAATAAAACAAGGGGGGCGAATGAATTTTTCTGCAAATTACTCATGAAAAAACCTGTGTTAAATTAGGGAAAAATACCGTTTTCATTTATTTCTTTAGCCTCTTTTACCGAAATTTCTTTTTTGTGCTCCTTGAACTCAAATTGCCCTGTAAAATTGGCTTGTGTTCTTGATCAGAGATTTCCCTAAAAATGTAAGCAAATGACAAACAAAATTGCCGATCTAAAAAATTTTAGCTTTAGTTTGTAGAAAAATAATTTCCAGTCCTCTGGGTAAACTTTTATCTCTCAGCCCTCTGCTCTTGGACGGATGACAGACAGGTAAATGTAGTATCATTTGAATGCAGTATCATTGCCGTTCCATCATGTTTCTTGGTGATCAGATCATTATTTTGAATGTTTAGATAAATTTTGCCGCCATTCCATCATGTTTCTTGCTGATGTTTGCTATCTCGAAATCTGGAATTGTTTTCCTGATTAGATCATTGTGAGTTTTGAATGTTTTGATCAATTGCCGTCCCCTAACGGCCAGCGTTAGGCGAAGAAAGTCTTGTATATCATGGTGCGCCTACAAGTGTGTGCAGGTGACCTGCATGGAATCATCGAGAAGTGGATGAGATTGAGTAAGTAGGAGAGGAAGAAAAATACCATTTCCCCGTTTTTATTGCATCGCATTCAATAAATAATAATAATGTAGAGGTATTTTCTTCTTATCCCTCTAAGCAATTTCCCTCTCTATATTTCCCATTTTACAAGAGTATCCAATATAGAGGATTAGGGGAATGGGTTTTCTCGTACCATATATTGGTAATATGTTGTGTGTGTTGTGTTATTGAAGAGAAATGTTCGCTACGTGAACAAGTGAACGTCTAAGGAACAAAGTTTTTGAATGATGAGCCCTGCGCTGCGCATGGATCATGTTGGAAATTTAGCTTCTTGCCATATACCTAAAAGAGAAGGGAAAAGGAAACGGTAGAGGAAAGAGGAGAAGCTGGAAGACTAGAGGATTTGTATTTAATATCAATTCCGTTGTCTCAAGCGGTGCATATGACCAAGAAGTTGACGAGCACCACTTTAATAGAATAGAAGATAGATAGATAGATAGAATTCCATTGTCTGAAAATCTTACAGCATTAATTTGATGAAAAGATTAGTTGGTCTATTTATACATGAGTGCACAAGACGCAAATCCTATGAAAATGATACGGATATTTGCTAGAGCTAAAGGATGAAAATTTGAGGCATTTGTAGAGAAAAATCTCCAACTATTGTAGAAATGTGTTTCATCAGTTGGGAGTTTGGAATTGCTGGGCATGGAGAAATGCCTACATTCATTTCCGTTCCATGCTAAGGCCAGCCATTCACTAACACACTGACCTGACAGGTCTATTAGGTGATAGTGTGTTATGCTCATCAGGCGGACCTGATTGGGTTCCATGCTAAGGCCAGCCATTCACTAACACACTGACCTGACAGGTCTATTAGCTGATAGTGTGTTATGCTCATCAGGCGGACCTGATTAGGTTCCATACTAAGGCCAGCCATTCACTAACACACTGTCAGCTAACAGACCTGTCAGGTCTATTAGCTGATAGTGTGTTATGCTCATCAGGCGGACCTGATTAGGTTCCATGCTAAGGCCAGCCATTCACTAACACACTGACCTGTCAGGTCTATTAGCTGATAGTGTGATATGCTCATCAGGCGGACCTGATTAGGTTCCATGCTAAGGCCAGCCATTCACTAACACACTGTCAGGTCTGTTAGCTGATAGTGTGTTATGCTCATCAGGCGGACCTGATCAAGTGTACCTGTTAGATCTACATCTACCTGATAGTGAGTGGCTAAGCTTATGCTCATCAGGCGGACCTGATCAGGTGTACCTGTTAGATCTACCTGATAGTGAGTGGCTAGCCGAACAGTACTGACGTGACGGTTCATTTTGAAAAATGCCTCTGCTACCAAATTTTCTTCTCGTATTATCATCGTTGAACGATAAAAAGCCTTGTAAGTCAAAATCAATGATAGCACTAAATGCAATCATGATTATCATAATAAGACATTATCATCCATAACATCGTTGAACGATAAAAAGTCTTGTAAGTTAACACGTCTCAAAATCAAAATCAATGATAGCACTAAATGCAATCATGATTATCATAATGAGGCATTGACGGTTCATTTTGAAAAATGCCTCTGCTACCAAATTTTCTTCTCGTATTATCATCGTTGAACGATAAAAAGTCTTGTAAGTTAACACGTCTCAAAATCAAAATCAATGATAGCACTAAATGCAATCATGATTATCATAATCAGACATTATCATCCATAACTATCATCCATAATGTCAGTTTCTAGCCAAATGCTCCCCCGGAGGTTTTACCTTCTTTGTCGTAGAGTCTGAAAGCTTCCTTGAGTTCTGCCTCCATGGCCGCTGCATCCTCCACTTCATCTTCTGATAGGAACTGAGCTGCCAGCTGTACGAACTCTTCAAATTCTAGCTCTCCAGATCCTGAAAGATGGCGAAAAGGAACAAATTAATGTACTAATAATTCAAATTTGACATCTCCCCCGATTTCTGTGGATGTGTCACCTGATAGGAACTGAGCTGCCAGCTGTACGAACTCTTCAAATTCTAGCTCTCCAGATCCTGAAAGATGGCGAAAAGGAACAAATTAATGCACTAATAATTCAAATTTGACATCTTCCCTGATTTCTGTGGATGTGTCAGAGCTGTACGAACTCTTCAAATTCTAGCTCTCCAGATCCTGAAAGATGGCGAAAAGGAATCAAATTTAATGCACTGATAATTCAAATTTGACATCTCCCCCGATTTCTGTGGATGTGTCAGTTCATGATTGTACGATTGAATGTTCTACATTTTTCAGAGCATTATGTCCTTTTGAGAGTTTTGCCATCTCCACCAATTCTTTTAAATTTCAGTGGATGTGTGACTTTTCTCATGTCTTGAAAATCTATCTCTTGAAAATCTATCTCTTGTATTTTTGGCGTCTCCACTAAAGCATTATGTCCTTTTGAGAGTTTTGGCATCTCCACCAATTCTTTTAAATTTCAGTGGATGTGTGACTTTTCTCATGTCTTGAAAATCCATCTCTTGAAAAACAAATGTTTTGGATTTACCCAAGATCATTTATTTTGGTAGTTTTGTCATATCCACTAGTTTCTCTCTTGATTCTTAAGTTGTTAAAGTAATTTAGATCGGTATTTTTGGCGTCTCCACTAAAGACATCTGACTTAACAAAGAAATACATATTAGAAATACGATAAATTTCCAATTCAGGTGTCCAATTCCTTGAGGATTTCTCTGAGCACGTCCGTTGTGATGTAGCCGTTTCCTGAAATCAAAAAGTAGGAATTTTTATTGGATTTAAATTTTACATACACATTGATAAAATTTAACACCAATTTTGGTGCTCTTAGTAACCCGATAGCTATCCTGGTAAACAGGATGGCGCGAGTTCAATCCTAGCCGAGGCATGAAATTTTACTATCAATTTTTGGGTAGTTTGGCCAGCAAAGCACTTGCAATGGGATTCTTTTCTTTTGTTTCATTCATCAAGCAGTACTCTTATAAAAGTTATAAATAAGCACTATCCTTATTTTGAATGCTTGACTGGATTCGAGAATGAATTGCAAGTATAAATTTAACCTTGTATAGGAATGCTTTTGTGGCTTCAGAAGACGGAGGTGTGAAGAAAGTTAAGGAAACTTATGAGAATAGAATGGGCTATTGGAAAAATTGAAACCCGCCTCAGATTGATTGAAAATCAATGAAGAACTATAAGAATTCCTGATTCCACAAATTCCTAACGATTTTCTCTAATAAATTTTCTTTCGAAATGAAATTAACCCACATGACAAGCGAATTATTTCTCGTTGATAGAAACGAGCTTTTCAGCTATAGTTTCTGTAGAAAGAACTTATCTATCTCTTTTGTACTGTTTTGGCCAGCAAAGCACTTGCAATGGGATTCTTTTCTTTCATTCATCAAGCAGTACTCTTATAACAGTTATAAATAAGCACTATCCTTTTTTTGAATGCTTGACTGGATTCGAGAATGAATAGCAAGTATAAATTTTACCTTGTATAGGTATGCTTTTGTGGCTTCAGAAGACGGAGGTGTGAAGAAAGTTAAGGAAACTTCTGAGAATGGAATGGGCTATTGGAAAAATTGAAACCCGCCTCAGATTGATTGAAAATCAATGAAGAACTAAAAATTCCTGTTTCCACAAATTCCCAACGATTTTCTCTAATAAATTTTCTTTCGAAATGAAATTAACCCACATGACAAGTGAATTATTTCTCGTTGATAGAAACGAGCTTTTCAGCTATAGATTCTGTAGAAAGAACTTATCCATCTATTTTGTACTGTTTGTTCGCAGATAATTCGCTTCTGTTTTTATTAAATTTTCTTTATACAGAAAAAACAATATCAAGTATGTGCAATAATACTACAACAGAGCACGAATCGCATCCATACTATGGAGAAACCAGTAAAACTCAGTTTTAAACAAATAGATTTCATCATCAATTTCGCCATCAACGTTTCATTATGGAAAGAATAGACTTACTTGGTTTTGGTATTTGGTCCATTCTTTCATTGAACTCGAAATATTGGCTGCCCAAAGCCTTTTACCTTGAAGTTCAGGACAACCTTTTTCCTTGAAGTAACACCCAGTATCCAGATTATTCCCCAGTAATTTTTTCGTGTTAGCTTTCACAATAGAATGATAGAAAGGAAAAAAAAAGGAATTTCGCTAAAAACGGATGGGATTATTTCTCCGTTGTCGTTGATTCGAAATTTAATAACATGCTGTTAATTTTTCTGAGATTCCTTGAAGTAACACCCAGTATCCAGATTATTCCCCAGTAATTTTTTCGTGTTAGCTTTCACAATAGAATGATAGAAAGGAAAAAAAGGAATTTCGCTAAAAACGGATGGGATTATTTCTCCGTTGTCGTTGATTCGAAATTTAATAACATGCTGTTCATTTTTCTGAGACGAAAGAATGTCGTAGATTTTTTTGCTGTTCATAAAATAAAGATATTAGAAAATACCAGTGTTATCTTTTGCAAATTCGGAAATTGTACATTTGCAGAATACCACAATTTCAAAATAAGCTGATGCAGAAATAGTCCGCGATTGTCACGCCAACATTGACAAGAGGGTACTGTGTCACTTCTTTCGACAAGTATATTTTCTAACGTACAATGTGCCTGTATAATTACAATCCAGGTACTATACTGAACTAGACAACTGTCAATCTTGAAAGTTCAGGGTTCCGCAAAGATGTTCACCTTTTGAAAAGGGTTCCGCGGGCCAAACTAATTAAGAAACACTGTTCTAACGTACAATGTGCCTGTATAATTACAATCCAGGTACTATACTGAACTAGACAACTGCTACTAACGACTGACAAAGGTATTGTACATCTGGATTAAATCTGTTTGTTTTCCGCTGCTCGAACACTAATCACCTTTTCCTAGTTTCAGCAGTTTTCCTGTGAGATAATTTTCCAGGAAGAAGAACTGGGAAAGTTTCGCACTGCGACAGGATAAAAGCGTAACAGCTGACTAAAGTTTTCCAAATTTCTCTCCAGAGCTTTTTGAAGAATTCTAAATTCCTATAATAACTAACTGGGTTTTCTTGCTTAATGTTTTGATGTCTTCTTGTACGCCTTTTCCTGGTTATTCTGAGAATTGTCTCATGCTTAAATTTGGAAATCCCGAGCTTTGTGTGGGGTTTTTGGAAATTTCCCTAGCACGAATTGTTTACGATTTTATTTCACGAATTCTGGAACAGAAAACGAAGAAAGAGTGTTACTTGATGGCAGTAAAATATCATTAAAAGCTGTATCCACGCATAGTCGACGCCGTCGCGTCGATCGACGAGCTGAAGAGGTGAATCTGTGTTGTCGAGGTAGTGCATGGTTTCAGTCGACGTCGATCAACGGGATCTATATGTGGACACAACGTTAGAATTAATCGGGTGATCAAGGTTTTAGGACATTCTTGCTTAATGTTTTGATGTCTTCTTGTACGCCTTTTCCTGGTTATTCTGAGAATTGTCTCATGCTTAAATTTGGAAATCCCGAGCCCGAAAAGTCGCTTTGTCTACTAGGCCGCTTTGTTTTGGGAGGCACTTCGTAATGCCCTTTTATTTTAAGTTGCACTAAGCACATAGGTCTTAGATACGGTACGGGGTACGGTTCAAGAGTTTTCAATTTTCAAAAATTTGAAGAGGATTCTCCGCCCATCCCTCCCAGCTTGATTCAGGCTGAATTTGTACACTAATACGATTATTGTATGCGCACGTATACATACGGTATTTTGGGATGGGCACTTACTTATCTAAAGATTGCATTGTGTGAATACAAAATAAAGATTTGTTCATTTCCAGGTTTACAAGGTTAATTTCCAACAAAGGGGAAATTTTCGAGTACCCTGTAGTAGACAAAGGTTTTCCTGAAATGTTCACTCCGTACTAAATGATTGCCTTTCATTATTTTCACCGCAAAATTACTTAAGTCAGTTAGATTTAATAGGGGCTCATCAATTTGAAAGACCATAAGGAGAGTGATCTAATGAGAGAAGATGAAGGGAGGGGTGTGTGTGGACAATCTAAGGACGTTCACTGTTCAGCCATGGGTCTGACATTTTTAGACATACAGAAATTTTTCTCTAAAGGACAAAATAGTACATGGGTCTGACATTTTTAGACATAGAGAAATTTTTCTCTAAGGGACAAAATAGTATCATTGTTAATGACAAGACCAAAGTCGTTTTTACTTTTTAGTTTTGGGAAATTATTTAGTCTTCTTTCGTTTTAACACCAGCTAACTAATGAATTAGGTTCTAAGCCATGACATCTACCAAGCTCAGTATTTTTTTTACAACATTTGCACCAGCATCAGCATTGCTGATTCAGCAGGATATTCACTGTATAATCTATCTCGATATTTGTCCTCTCACCTCTAGAAAAAGTAATCCCTGCAGTTTGCCTTTTCCCTCATTCCACCCCTGAAGAAAATACATAAAGCTTGAAGAGATTTTGACAAAATAGTATCATTGTTAATGACAAGACCAAAGTCGTTTTTCTTTTTAGTATTGGGGAAATTATTTAGTCTTCTTTAGTTTTGGCACCAGCTAACTAATGAATTAGGTTCTAAGCCATGACATCTACCAAGCTCAGTAATTTTTTTACAACATTTGCACCAGCATCAGCACTGCAGATTCAGCAGGATATTCACTGTATTATCTTGATATTTTTCTCTCCCCTTTAGAAAAAGTAATCCCTGCAGTTTTCCTTTTCCCTCATTTCAGGTAATTTTTTTACAACATTTGCACCAGCATCAGCACTGCAGATTCAGCAGGATATTCACTGTATTATCTTGATATTTTTCTCTCCCCTCTAGAAAAAGTAATCGCTACAGTTTGCCTTTTCCCTTATTCCACCCCTGAAGAAAATACATAAAGCTTGAAGAGATTTCTCTTTAGATACCAGCAGAAATACTCAAAGCCCTTTAGCAACAAAAGGTGACCTTTGTTTAATGAACTGTGTAATGGTGGAAGACATTTTCTAGGACTAAAAGAGGGAGGTGGGATTTTCGAAATTATATGAATAGATTTGCTTTCTTTTTACCTTTTTTAAATCTTTAGATTGATTCAACTAACAGGAAAAAAGTAATATCCTCCAATACAGAAAACCGGGTATGTAGGTAATTGGAAAA
Organism: Diaphorina citri; assembly: GCF_000475195.1. Classification (NCBI taxonomy): domain Eukaryota; kingdom Metazoa; phylum Arthropoda; class Insecta; order Hemiptera; family Psyllidae; genus Diaphorina; species Diaphorina citri. The sequence goes on along the minus strand of NW_007379326.1, from coordinate 38,599 downwards.
TGATATGGTATCTTAACAAGATCTCGAATATTTATTTTACTATTCTTTGCCTCCGAGGGAATCAAATTAGTTACCCCTTTCCACATCGAACCCTGACCCGCCTTACATAATAACTGCATATCCGAAGCACAGCGGGAAAAGTACCAGCAGAAATACTCAAAGCCCTTTAGCAACAAAAGGTGACCTTTGTTTAATGAACTGTGTAATGGTGGTAAAAGACATTTTCTAGGCCTAGAAGAGGGAGGTGGGATTTTCGAAATTATATGAGTTTTCGGCATTTGTCAAGCTCACCGCATGGTGACAGAGCGTGCAAAACTTGGTGATAAGTTACCCTTGGGTACCTATAACTCTGTATAATGTTTCCATTTTGGTTTACGTCTTCATAAAATTACCATTTTGTCAACATTAGCAAATAGGCATGCTAAATGATGTCCCTATCCCTACTTGGTTGTCTTCACTCTTTGTACCTCTTCCAGTTCATTTTAGATTTTTTCTCGTCACGTTCTGTATAAATTTAATGCTGTTTTCCCTCCTTCCAATTCCTTTCTTAGCCAAGTCTTGTGTTTTTTTTTTATCTGTTCGCGTCCTTTGCAGACTGAATGCCTCAACCAAGAATAATGTAAACGAAGAGAGTGATGGAAAAAATCCAGGTAAAGGTTTATCCCTGTCTTGGTGGTCAAGACGTTCGCCTTTTAATCAGGAGGACATGTTGTTCCTTTCAAATTCCATCTATTTAATTGAATGCCTAGGGAATTTAGTTAGTTTTCAATCCGTGAGCTGTTCATACAGTCAATATTTTATGCTTTTTGCTGTTGATACAATCAATATTTTATGCATTTTGCTGTTGATACAATCAATATTTTATGCTTTTTGCTGTTAATACAATCAATATTTTATGCTTTTTTGCAACACTTCCTTTAGATTTGCTTTCTTTTTACCTTTTTTTTTTTAAATCTTTAGATTGATTCAACTAACAGGAAAAAAATAATATCCTGCCATACAGAAAACCGGGTATGTAGGTAATTGGAAAATGATATGGTATCTTAACAAGATCTCGAATATTATTTTTAACTATTCTTTGCCTCCGAGGGAATCAAATTAGTTATCCCTTTCCATCGAACCCTGACCCGCCTTACATAATAACTGCATATCCGAAGCACAACGGGAAAAGGAGGAGCATCTGCGTAGCCCCACTTCCTTAGGTTAACTTTACAACGGGTCACTCCCGTCCTGAGTCGGTTCAGAGTCTTCCAAACAGGGTATTGCAGGGTATTGGAAAATGATATGGTATCTTAACAAGATCTCGAAAATTTTTCCACTATTCTTTGCCTCCGAGGGAATCAAATTAGTTACCCCTTTCCATCGAACCCTGACCCGCCTTACATAATAACTGCATATCCGAAGCACAGCGGGAAAAGGCGTTAAGAGGAACAAGGCTATTATACTGGGTGGGTAAACGTGTGTATGGGGGGTAGAGAAAGGTTCTTATCACTTGGTGGTGGTGTTACACTCCAAACGGGGGAATATTTTGCTTGGAAATTTCTGTATGTGGATGTGGAATCAAAATGATATTTTCCCCCTGACCTGAGGTTAGAATAATATTGTCCAGTATTTATACTGCTTTTGTTTCATCAGTTGGGAGTTTGGAATTGCTGGGCATGGAGAAATGCCTACATTCATTTCCGTTCCATGCTAAGGCCAGCCATTCACTATTAGGTTCCATGCTAAGGCCAGCCATTCACTAACACACTGTGATAGTGTGTTATGTTCATCAGGCGGACCTGATTGGGTTCCATGCTAAGGCCAGCCATTCACTAACACACTGTCAGCTAATAGACCTGACAGGTCTATAAGCTGATAGTGTGTTATGCTCATCCTCGTACCATATATTGGTAATATGTTGTGTGTGTTGTGTTATTGAAGAGAAATGTTCGCTACGTGAACAAGTGAACGTCTGAGGAACAAAGTTTTTGAATGATGAGCCCTGCGCTGCGCATGGATCATTTAGGAAATTTAGCTTCTTGCCATATACCCTCGTACCATATATTGGTAATATGTTGTGTGTGTTGTGTTATTGAAGAGAAATGTTCGCTACGTGAACAAGTGAACGTCTGAGGAACAGTTTTTGAATGATGAGCCCTGCGCTGCGCATGGATCATGTTGGAAATTTAGCTTCTTGCCATATATCTAGCTTCTCACGTGTTATAAGTTCATATAACATGTGAGAAATGTAGCTTTTCACATGTTGGGAATTCCTCTTGATGAAGATCTGAGAGAGAAAGGATGTCGCAGAGGAGAAGCCGTAGACAGAGGATTGTGGAGAAGGAGAATTGAAGACGGAAATGCCGACCGCACGTGTTATAAGTTCATATAACATGTGAGAAATTTAGCTTTTCACATGTTGGGAATTCCTCTTGATGAAGATCTGAGAGAGAAAGGATGTCGCAAAGGAGAAGCCGTAGACAGAGGATTGTGGAGACGTGTTATAAGTTCATATAACATGTGAGAAATTTAGCTTTTCACATGTTGGGAATTCCTCTTGATGAAGATCTGAGAGAGAAAGGATTTTGTAGAGGAGAAGCCGTAGACAGAGGATTGTGGACCGTTTCCTCCTATAGCACTTACGTTCATATTGTTTGTCTACACGGTTTTGTGAAGATAGCTTTTTGTTTTCTCCGAGTAATTCCACACGCCCCGCTCTGACTCCATAGTCACAAGCATTTGAATGTGCAAAAGTTTTGTCTCATCGTGATGTTCGAGAGAAAATAAGAGAATAAAAGCACACCTGACTACCTGGAAGTGTAGAGAAGGAGGCTGTATTGCCGAGGAGTTTGTAGTGGTTGAAATTGAGCACACATGCTTGTTTTCATAAATTGCAAAGGCGAAATGTATTGTGTTTTGGATAGCCATGTGTGCTTTACGGCACAAAACCAATTTATAACACCTAGCCGTCTTTACGAGCCGTCTCGTATATCAACTTTATTCTTCCCTCACAATAGCCGTTTACCGACCAAGTGGTTTAAGAAACTTATATGCTTTTCTATGGTTTTGTGTTAGGTCACAAATTGCAAAGGCGAAATGTATTGTGTTTTGGATAGCCATGTGTGCTTTACGGCACAAAACCAATTTATAACACCTAGCCGTCTCGTATATCAACTTTATTCTTCCCTCACAATAGCCGTTTACCGACCAAGTGGTTTAAGACACTTATATGCTTTTCTATGGTTTTGTGTTAGAGAGAAAATCTGTGTGTAATTGAATAGAATTTCTTTTATTATTTTCTGCCAATGAAATTTATTTTGTGTGCATTCCATGTTATCTTATCTTTTGCCTCGACGCGTCGCGTCGATTACTCAGTTATAGTTACACGCTGTATACAACATACTTAAACATGACGTTACGTATGTCATCACTTTGCCCCCCTAACCTGAGAAATGTCAGAAAATTCGTTGCTCTTGGAAGTGAATAAAAAATTCCAACTAGAAAAATTTCACCTAGAATTTTTAACGTGTAGAATTCTTCCCATGTTGTGAATCGATGTTTGGTCACATGAATTCATATGGTGTTCGCATGAGTCGCCCACGTTTCGCACTAAATTGCTTCCATCAGTGCTTGACATGACAGGTCTAACCTGTGACAGGCGTGACCTGTATTAGCGTTGGCCACACAGGAGTTTGCCGACCTACAAATACAAAGGTCAATTGACGATGTGGGTGAAAAAGGGAGGTGTTGTTTCTGATATAATGTGACGGGTTTTTTCTCGTTGGGATATTTTCATGCGTTATTTGAAGAGTGAAGACAGTGAAGTGGTCTTTATAGCTATTTCAATCTAAACTGTAGAATATTCTTTTGACTGGAAAGGTCAATTGACGATGTGGGTGAAAAAGGGAGGTGTTGTTTCTGACATAATGTGACGGGTTTTTTCTCGTTGGGATATTTTCATGCATTATCTGAAGAGTGAAGACAGTGAAGTGGTCTTTATAGCTATTTCTATCCAAACTGTAGAATATTCTTTTGACTGCTGAATATAATTATGTTTCGGCTACCCATAATTTGGGCAGTCCGTCAGTAAATATTATTTTGTCTCTAAAGTCGTACCAAACTCGTGTTGGAATTATTTGTAGTTTTGATACACTCAATAATTCAGCAGCTACATAAAAGCTATTAAGTCTAATTTATTTACCCTTAACATACACATACTCCAATTTGATATCATTATGAACATTCTTACGAGCACATACACAAACCATAACATTTTTCTTAAGGTCAGAGTCTACACGATCTATTGTTCTCACGATAAAATTATAATTACGAGTATGTTCGAGCGTTATGTTCAAACATAATTATTGTTCTACTTGACGAGTCGCACAGAAAACAGGGCCACCGTTATGTTAAAGGTCAGATTCTACACGATCTATTGTTCTCACGATAAAATTATAATTATGTTCGAGCGTTATGTTCAAACATAATTATTGTTCTACTTGACGAGTCGCACAGAAAACAGGGCCACCGTTATGTTTGCTGTCTCTGATGGCACGTCTTTCGCGATTTCTTCCCATTTCTGGCCCATTTCCACTGAGGAATTTTAGTAATTAAAAAAAAATCCAATTTTTTTTTATTAATCTACATTTTCTTTTTTTTTTTTTAAATTTGAAATTATGTATGTCAGATTTTTTACATTCTTGCTCTTAGAATCATTGTGTCTACAAGAAAAAGGAGAAAGAAAGAAAAAAAATCACTGGTAAAAAACCGCCAAGTTTTGATAAATGGCATATATGTATGTTCGCGGTTTTTTTCGCGTCGAAAATTTTGAATGCTGTAGACAGGTTAATTAGTATCATTTGAATGCAGTATCATTGCCGTTCCATCATGTTTCTTGGTGATCAGATCATTATTTTGAATGTTTTGATAAATTTGCCGCCATTCCATCATGTTTCTTGGTGATGTTTGCTATCTCGAAATCTGGAATTGTTTTCCTCATTAGATCATTGTGAGTTTTGAATGTTTTGATTAATTGCCGTCCCCTAACGGCCAGCGTTAGGCGAAGAAAGTCTTGTATATCATGGTGCGCCTACAAGTTTGTGCAGGTGACCTGCATGGAATCATCGAGAAGTGGATGAGATTGAGTGGATGTGGAAAGTTTGTAGAAAAATAATTTCCAGTCCTCTGGGTAAACTTTTATCTCTCAGCCCTTTGCTCTTGGACGGATGACAGACAGGTTAATTGCCCTGTAAAATTGGCTTGTGTTCTTGATCAGAGATTTCCCTAAAAATGTAAGCAAATGACAAACAAAATTGCCGATCTAAAAAATTTGAGCTTTAGTTTGTAGAAAAATAATTTCCAGTCCTCTGGGTAAACTTTTATCTCTCAGCCCTTTGCTCTTGGACGGATGACAGACAGGTTCCTTGAAGTAACACCCAGTATCCAGATTATTCCCCAGTAATTTTTTCGTGTTAGCTTTCACAATAGAATGATAGAAAGGAAAAAAAAGGAATTTCGCTAAAAACGGATGGGATTATTGCTCCGTTGTCGTTGATTCGAAATTTAATAACATGCTGTTCATTTTTCTGAGGTAATTAGTATCATTTGAATGCAGTATCATTGCCGTTCCATCATGTTTCTTGGTGATCAGATCATTATTTTGAATGTTTAGATAAATTTGCCGCCATTCCATCATGTTTCTTGGTGATGTTTGCTATCTCGAAATCTGGAATTGTTTTCCTGATCATTGTGAGTTTTGAATGATTTGATTAATTGCCGTCCCCTAACGGCCAGCGTTAGGCGAAGAAAGTCTTGTATGTCATGGTGCGCCTACAAGTGTGTGCAGGTGACCTGCATGGAATCATCGAGAAGTGGATGAGATTGAGAGTGTTATCTTTTGCAAATTCGGAAATTGTACATTTGCAGAATACCACAATTTCAAAATAAGCTGATGCAGAAATAGTCCGCGATTGTCGCGCCAACATTGACAAGAGGGAGGGTACTGTGTCACTTCTTTCGACAAGTATATTTGAATTCTGGAACAGAAAACGAAGAAAGAGTGTTACTTGATGGCAGTAAAATATCATTAAAAGCTGTATCCACGCATAGTCGACGCCGTTGCGTCGATCGACAAGGTGAAGAGGTGAATCTGTGTTGTCGAGGCAGTGCACGGTTTCAGTCGACATCGATCAACGGGATCTATATGTGGACACAATGTTAGAATTAATCGGGTGATCAAGGTTTTAGGACAAGTTGTATCATTTAGGTTTTTACATCATCAAATGGTAGATGAGTTGTTCTACTTTCTCCTATGCGTTTTACTTTCTTTCCTATTCATATTTTATAGATAAACTAGAATTTGAAAATTTCATAGACAAACTACTAGACTTTATAATATGAAACTTAAACTCTCCTTTTGATCGCTGTTTCTCACAATAACAGAGAGACTTCAAACTCCATTTAAATTGTATTACCTACCTAACATATGAAATGAATTTTCCTTTGAGTTGAATGCGGAATGAGGCGGCAAAGTTTTATACCCGAAATATAATATAAATAAACTGTATAATATGTATGTACGATTTATATTCTATATGTGTATACCTTTGTATTTATATTTGTAGGCGAACAAATAACTCACACACAATTTTGTATACAGGGTCAATCAATCATGTGTAGGTGTAGTCCCCTATTTCAAGTCCTGTCCCGCTCTTGCCCCGAACAGTGACGAGCTCTGGTTCTATGTTTGTGAATCCACCCTATGTTGAAGATGTATTGGATATTTTTATTGGGTAAAAAAGAAGTCCCCCTTCAGAATTTGTTTGAAATTGTAATTTTGTCTTCCAGAATATTGGTTTGTTTCAGTTGACCATTGACGTCACTGAGCGCCGCCATTAATTTAGTTTTTAGAATAATTAATATAGGTTGTATAGGAAAAGTAAATCGAAAGACGTAAACCTAAGGGACACCTTGTAACTACACGATCACATAAAATTTGACGTTCCAAAACTTTGATTGTAAAACAGTTTTCACAAAGTTAACTGTTTTTTCGGAAAATGAAATTCCATAGAGACTGAATATTACCTTTTTATGCTCACGAAAATTAATATATAACACAGTGCAGTGACCACTACGCCATGGGAGCTGACTTATTTCACTTTGATCCATTGATTCTTGGAATATTGAATTGAATACAAAACAATACATAGTAAGTAGTCATAGTATTTATTTCATTATAAATTCTAGGAATTAATCATGAACTTAAACCCGACTTTAAACAACGTATAGAAACTGCATCTGAAATTCTGAAAAGCCGCTTTGTGTACCAGGCTGTTTGGGATGGCACTTTGTAATGCCCTTTTATTTTACTTTGCAGTACGCATCTAAGGTCTTAGATACGGTACGGTTCAAAAGTTTTCAATTTTCAAAAATTTCAAGAGGATTCTCCGCTCATCCCTCCCAGCAGTCCCAGCTCAATTTAGGCTGAATATGTACGAAATTTAGGCCGTATGTCTACGTATACATACGGTATGATGGGCACTTACTTACCTAAAGATTGCATTGTATATGAATACAAAATAAAGATTTATTCATTTCGGGGCTTTACAAGGTCCATTCCTAACAAAGGGGAAATTTTCGAGTACGCTGTAGTAGACAAAGGTTTTCCTGAAATGTTCACTCCGCACTAAATGATTGCCTTTCATTATTTTCACCGCAAAATTACTTAAGTCAGTTAGATTTAATAGGGGCTCATCAATTTGAAAGACCATAAGGAGAGTGATCTAATGAGAGAGGATGAAGGGAGGGGTGTGTGTGTGGACAGTCTTAAGGACGTTCACTGTTCAGCCATGGGTCTGATAGCTGGACCCTTACCACCTACCTACCACCTAGCCCTTGTGTTCTGTGTGTTAGCATGTTTCCTACATGCGTTGGTGTTATCCATTCTACATTCTAACCCCCAGACGTCAAGTGTTGTATGCTTTCCGTAATCTGGTTGCATAAACGACACATTTCATTTTCAACATCTTGCTTCATCTTCTTATTATTTTTCTTTATTATTTTGATGATTTGATTTAGAAGATTTATTAGGAAAGTATTAATGTGCATTCTATATTTTTTGATTCTTTATATCACTCGTACAACTGGTCTTGTTACCCACATATGTGTACATGTTTTCCATCCCCATTCTAATACGAATAAGTACATGTATGGGGACTGTTGGGGCGGGGGACCTAAACATCATTTGATAAAATGTAACTAAAACATTGTTCTTCTCTGTACCCCACAGCACACATTGTCATTTCAAAGATAACAATGTCCCCTACATCTCTCTCCCTCCCTCCCTCACTCTCGCTCTCCCTTTCTCGTCTCTCTCTCGCCCTCTCTCTCTCTCTCCCTCTCTCTCTCTCTCTCTCCCTCTTTCTTAACTAAAACATTGTTCTTCTCTGTACCCCACAGCACACATTGTCATTTCAAAGATAACAATGTCCCCTACATCTCTCTCCCTCCCTCACTCTCGCTCTCCCTTTCTCGTCTCTCTCTCTCTCTCCCTCTCTCCCTCTCTCTCTCTCCCCCTCTCTCTCGAATCCCCTTCTGTTATGTTTTGAGTGGGAGCCAGACAGACAAATAGAGAGAGAGAGAGAGAGAGAGAGGGAGGGAGGGAGGGATGTAGTGACGTCATTCATTGTGCAGAGAGAAGAAATCCTGAAGGATAATGTACTTTCGCCTGAAGTATAATTGATGTGACAGATAGGAAGAGAGTGTGTGTGTGAGAGAGAGAGGGAGAGAGAGATAAGAGTGGGAAAAAAAAAAAAAAAAAGATGAATGTATAATTGTATATGCCCCAGGTATAGTTTATGCCGAGTTTGAAATTCGTGTGTACACTTTTAACGTCTTTATTTATTGCTTTTTGATTGTACTTAATCGCGTACAGAGCTCGATTTGATTTATGTATATTTCATTTGTGAGTTAGAAGTAATGGTTTGTTTTGTTTGGCCTGTATTTTAGCTCCTGTCCGGTGCCCTTCTATTTTACACGCATTTTTCGCTCTTTTTGTCAAATGTTTTGAGGTGGACTTCGTTTGTCCATTCTTATATTTTGACCTAGATATTTGAAGGAATCAACTCTTGTTTTTGGTAAACCATCAAGGGTGATATTACAATCCGAGCAATATCCTTAAATTCGTGTAAAGGACTGAACAATGCTGCGTTTTTAGACCCCCTGTTTTCTTCTGTTCTGGATTGCATCTTGCTACTTTACTGGTTATTTTATATATTGTCAAATGTTTTGAGGTGGACTTCGTTTGTCCATTCTTATATTTTGACCTAGATATTTGAAGGAATCAACTCTTGTTTTTGGTAAATCATCAAGGGTGATATTACAATCCGAGCAATATCCTAAAATTCGTGTAAAGGACTGAACAATGCTGTGTTTTTAGACCCCCTGTTTTCTTCTGTTCTGGATTGCATCTTGCTACTTTGCTGGTTATTTTATATTAGTCGTGTCTGCGGGTCGTTATAACGAGCAATAAAAGCCGTGGTTGAGAAAATCCAGCCCGAGGTTCAAGATAATAGGAACAATAATAATCATCATCATGTTATATTCCGTTACTTTATCCGTATAGGAAAGCAACGAGCTGGAAATCTCTAACTCGTGTAATTAAATCGAAGAGAAAGTTGTAAATGTAATGAGAAGTGTAGGAAATACTTTATCCGTATAGGAAAGCAACGAGCTGGAAATCTCTAACTCGTGTAATTAAATCGAAGAGAAAGTTGTAAATGTAATGAGAAGTGGAGGAAATGAAGAAATAAACACAGGAACGCACCAGCCACACAGCAACACAGATGATATTAATGTTAGAAACATAGCCGGACCCTTACCACCTACCTACCACCTAGCCCTTGTGTTCTGTGTGTTAGCATGTTTCCTACATGCGTTGGTGTTATCCATTCCAACCCAACTTATTAGCACTAGGCAGCAGATTTTGCTGAAACTTGAGTAGAAGCAATATGAAGTGTAAAATATACGAAGGATATTGCTGGAAGTTTTACATGAGAAAATACAATGTATCTGTCGGTGTACAACACAGACTTACCACTGGGCTGTGGTTTGAGAACACAATGTAGGTTTAGATGAGAAAATACAATGTATCTGTCGGTGTACAACACAGACTTACCACTGGGCTGTGGTTTGAGAACACAATGTAGGTTTAGTCTGTGTTTCTGTGTATAACACAGAGAGAAAGCCAGTTTAGTGTGTACATTTTGGCTTTGCTATACGGGAAGCTTTGTTTTCTCTCCCTCGTCCCTTCTCTCCTCGCTTTTGTTTGCTAAAATGCTTCCTTTGTTATTTCCCTCTCCGCAAAATCTTCATTTTTTTCTCCCATCTCTCTCGTTTCCTCCTATAGCACTTACGTTCATATTGTTTGTCTACACGGTTTTGTGAAGATAGCTTTTTGTTTTCTCCGAGTAATTCCACACCCCCCGCTCTGGCTCCACCCCTATAGCACTTACGTTCATATTGTTTGTCTACACGGTTTTGTGAAGATAGCTTTTTGTTTTCTCCGAGTAATTCCACACCCCCCGCTTTGGCTCCACAGTCACAGAAGCATTTGAATGTGCAAAAGTTTTGTCTCATCGTGATGTTCGAGAGAAAATAAAAGAATAAAAGCACACCTGACTACCTGGAAGTGTAGAGAAGGAGGCTGTATTGCCAGAGAAAATAAGAGAATAAAAGCACACCTGACTACCTGGAAGTAGGAGGCTGTATTGCCGAGGAGTTTGTAGTGGTTGAAATTGAGCACGCATGCTTGTTTCCACAAATTGCAAAGGCGAAATGTATTGTGTTTTGGACAGCCATGTGTGCTTTACGGCACAAAACCAATTTATAACACCTAGCCGTCTTTACGAGCCGTTTTCTATAGGTAGCTATCTCGTATATCAACTTTATTTTTCCATCACAATGACCGTTTACCGACCAAGTGGTTTAAGACACATTTTCTTTTGCTTCTAGAGAGAAAATCTGTATGTACTATGTAATCGATAAGAATTTCTTTCATTGTTTTCTTTTCATTGATCTTATTTTGTGTGTAATTTTTCTAGTATGTTCATATCTTTTGCTTTGTCGCTTATTCATTCAGAGTTTCTTGTAGCATCTGTCACTTATCAACAGACCCTGATTTAGAAACCATCTCTACATTTATCTCCGATTTAGTTACACGCTGTATACAACATACTTAAACATTACGTTACGTATGTCATCACTTTGCCCCCCTAACCTGAGAAATGTCAGAAAATTCGTTGCTCTTGGAAGTGAATAAAAAATTCCAACTAGAATTTTTAACGTGTAGAATTTTTCCCATGTTGTGAATCGGTGTTTGTTCACATGAATTCATATGGTGTTCGCATGAGTCGCCCACGTTTCGCACTAAATTGCTTCCATCAGTGCTTGACATGACAGGTCTAACCTGTGACAGGCGTGACCTGTATTAGCGTTGGCCACACAGGAGTTTGCCGACCTACAAATACAAAGGTCAATTGACGAAGTGGGTGAAAAAGGGAGGTGTTGTTTCTGATGTAATGTGACGGGTTTTTTCTCGTTGGGATTTTTTCATGCATTATCTGAAGAGTGAAGACAGTGAAGTGGTCTTTATAGCTATTTCAATCTAAACTGTAGAATATTCTTTTGACTGGTGAATATATGTTTCGGCTACCCATAATTTGGGCAGTCCGTCAGTAAATTTTATTTTGTCTCTCTAAAGTCGTACCAAACTCGTGTTGGAATTATTTGTAGTTTTGATACACTCAATAATTCAGCAGCTACATAAAAGATATTAAGTCTAATTTATTTACCCTTAACATTAACATACACATACTCCAATTTGATATCATTATGAACATTCTTACGAGCACATATATATATACTTGTAAATCTGTCCAAGGACAGGTATCAGTACAACTTTCTCCACTTTTCTCTATCTTGTGCATCCTCTCTTAACTCTGCATATGATTTGCCCTTCAGGATATCCGATAACATACCAAATTTTCTTCTACCTCTACCTCTTTTTCCTTCGATTTTGTCTTCCATGATTCTTCTTTGTATGCAGTCTCGGCGTAGAATATGCCCCAACCAGTTTGCCTTTCTCTTCTTGATGGTTTTCAATATGCTTCTTTCTTCTCCTACTCTTCTCAGCACTTCCTCATTACGTATTTTGTCCGACCACTTGATCTTTTCCATTCTTCTCCAAAGCCACATCTCGAAACTTTCCAGGTATTTTTCCTCTTTCTTCCTCATGGTCCACGTCTCTGAGCCATATAGCACTACACTCCAGATATAGCATTTCGCATGATTATTATTACTATTCAAATTGTTCAAAACAATCAAAACCTTTTTAAAAGGCTAATCGAAGAAGAAATAAATTTAAAGTACCTATCTAAGCAACAAACAAAAATCCAATTTTTTTATTAATCTACGTTTTCTTTTTTTTAATTTGAAATTATGTATGTCAGATTTTTTACATTCTTGCTCTTAGAATCATTGTGTCTACAAGAAAAAGGAGAAAGAAAGAAAAAAAATCACTGGTAAAAAACCGCCAAGTTTTGATAAATGGCATATATGTATGTTCGCGGTTTTTTTCGCGTCGAAAATTTTGAATGCTGTTTTTTTTTCTGAGACATAGGTAGTCCCCACCTTGAGATTTGGGACACAAAAATGTCAAACGGATTCTGTACCTTTTCGTTTTAGGTTAATTATTTATTTTTGGGGGATTCAAATATTTTCGCTTTGTTGTCTGAGATAATTTTCGGACAGGTGACTTTTAATGATTTATGTGAGGGGACGTGTTAGCGTTGGGATTCAGCTCGCTAATCTTGCCGCGACCAGGTATTTTGCCAAAACTGGGGAACACGCGTTCCTTTACATATTCTATTCTTTACATATATTCTCATTGTGGACAAGTATTTTAATTATTAACAATGAGTGTGGAGTAATTCTTAACAAAAAGTGAAGTATGTGGATTTCTTTATTGCACGACGGAGTGTCCGATCTCATTTGATATGGTGTTGCACTGTTGCATATTACTTACTTTCCGTGTCCGGATCACCATATTTTCAGATCTTCTGTCTCCAGTGGGGGTGTTGCATATTGATATGGTGTTGTTTTTTTATTTTAATCATTCCTGGGTAACTATTGATAAGGATGTGCTATTGTGATACATATGTTGGGTCTGTCTAATAAAAATAGAAAGTAAAAAGAAAGATCTATATCAGAATCTATTAAAATTTAGGCTAAGGGTAGTAGGAGGAAGAAATTTATTTTTGTAAAAACAATTGACTTGTTGTTAAATCAGTAGTTGGAAATACTTAATGATTGTGACATTTGTGGTGATAAAACGATTTTTACCCGTCATATGTTTGCATTTTAACTTTCAACCTTCCCTCCTCGGAGGTGATATGGAGACATTCATAACCTCCTATTGGCCTCCCAATCTCCTCCCATCGTTAGGAGGAAAATTTCACCAAAGTTTTGATTTAATCATGAAAAAGGAGCAGTGAAAAAAAAAGGTTCTCAACCCCAGACTTGAAAAAAAAAGAAAAGATTTTTTGCAATATCGCAAAAGGTAATCGCACTATAGCTGGTCTAACAAGGGGCGGGGCTTGTTCGCATAGAAACTCCCAGTTAGTAAAATTGTGGCCTTACAAAATAGGGGGTCATTTTGGTTACTTTCGTAATTGTCGCAAAAACAATGAAGTTATTAATCATCAGAGAGAGAGAGAGAGAGAGAGAGAGAGAGAGAGAGAGAGAGAGAGAGAGAGAGAGAGAGAGAGAGAGAGACCTTTCTCCCTATCCCTCCCTCTCTCCCTTCCCGCCTGTTATCAGAACAGATGCAGCGTTTGAGATAATATCAGTTTCACAGGCGTTCGCCGCGGTATTACAGACATGACATGGCAATGGATATGTAAATATTTACACTTGATGTGAGTGCTGACATGTTCGGTGATAATGGGCTTGATGGGATCTCTTTTTTAGTTAAATTCCTTTTAGGGATGAGCTTTCTTTTCTATAGTAGTGCGTAGTGTGCTCCACTTCAATCCCTTCTCTCCACACCTCTTCCTCTCTTTACACCTCAATCCCTTTCCTCCCTTTTTATTATTTTCCCTCTTCTCCTGATCCCTGATGTCTCCCCTTTTTATCAATTCCTTTCATTCCCTCGTCCCGTCCCTTTGTTTTTTTTTTGACTGCTGAATATATGTTTCGGCTACCCATAATTTGGGCAGTCCGTCAGTAAATTTTATTTTGTCTCTCTAAAGTCGTACCAAACTCGTGTTGCAATTATTTGTAGTTTTGATACACTCAATAATTCAGCAGCTACATAAAAGATATTAAGTCTAATTTATTTACCCTTAACATTAACATACACATACTCCAATTTGATATCATTATGAACATTCTTACGAGCACTGTTTGCATTTTAACTTTCAACCTTCCCTCCTCGGAGGTGATATGGAGACATTCATAACCTCCTATTGCCCTCCCAATTTCCTCCCATCCTTTCTCCCTATCCCTTCCCTCCTGTTATCAGAACAGATGCAGCGTTTGAGATAATATCAGTTTCACAGGCGTTAGGCGTTCAGTATACAGACATGACATGGCAATGGATATGTAAATATTTACACTTGATGTGAGTGCTGACATGTTCGGTGATAATGGGCTTGATGGGATCTCTTTTTTTAGTTAAATCCCCTTTAGGGATGAGCTTTCTTTCCTAGTAGTGCGTAGTGTGCTCATCAGATGCCGGGTCATCATGAGAACACCAGAAAGTAACCCGTTGAAATGTATTTGCAGTCGAAATTGACACTTTTTTTTTTGACTCTGGGAATCGAACTATGCGTTACCTCGGAGCTAACCGTGGTTCAATTTTAGAAAGAAATTGAAAGCCTACTTGTACTCTAGTGTGCTCCTCATCAGATGCCGGGTCATCATGAGAACACCAGAAAGTAACCCGTTGAAATATGTATTTGCAGTCGAAATTGACACGATTTTTTTATTATTTTTTTTTGTCGACTCTGGGAATCGAACTGTACGTTACCACAGAGCTAACCGTGGTTCAATTTTAGAAAGAAATTGAAAGCCTACTTTATGACATGGCAATGGATATGTAAATATTTACACTTGATGTGAGTGCTGACATGTTCGGTGATAATGGGCTTGATGGGATCTCTTTTTAAGTTAAATCCCCTTTAGGGATGAGCTTTCTTTTCTAGTAGTGCGTAGTGTGCTCCTCATCAGATGCCGGGTCATCATGAGAACACCAGAAAGTAACCCGTTGAAATATGTATTTGCAGTCGAAATTGACACGGTTTTTTTTGTCGACTCTGGGAATCGAACTGTACGTTACCACAGAGCTAACCGTGGTTCAATTTTAGAAAGAAATTGAAAGCCTACTTGTATGTGAAGTGAAGAGGCAGGATACGCCTTGTATGCGATATTCGAGTTTTGGCTTCCTTTTTCTTTTCCTTCCTATTCCTATTCTTTCAATAAATGTAAATTTTTATTTCCAAGAAAGAAATAAAAGGAGATCAACATTTAGCCGGGTGATAAAAAACTTTCAATATTTCCCTCCGATTTTTCTCGTAAATTTCATAAACATTTTTCGGGGGCATTATACTTCCTTCAAAGATAAGAACTTTAGAGGTGAACTTTTGGAAAGCGGGACTATCGGACCTCCGACTGATGGATTACAAATTGAAAGAACTTGGACTTAAGGCAGACTAAAATTGAAATTTGAAAAGTTCGAACTTTGAAAGATTGCCTGACTGGTACTTTGAAAGATTGCCGGGTATACCTGTGCGCCAAGAATCAACTACTGTTAAGTACCCCTAAGGCGCTAATTATGTACCTATGTACATTAGCTAATCTTTAGGAGGAAGGCGAAAAAATTATCTCCAATCTTCAAACTTTAATAACATTTTGTGTTGCCTTTTATCCTCCTCTTTAAGAGTCTCAGTACTTTTCGCACACAGTGTTTCTCTTTACATCTTGTGTTTCGATATTTTCTCCAAATACTTGACGACTCCTTGTATTTTCCCCCTGTTTCATCAATACGAGCTTCTAGTGTTTCAATTTCGTGCTCTATGTGAAATTCGGTATTTCTTTGTTCTTTTCGTTTCCGTTCCTGTCGCTGTAGACAGCGTTACAGCTAAGATGCTGTCGAAGGTTCACATTTTTTTGTTCTTCTTATTCCTTTCTTTCTTATTTTCTTTATCTTTATTCGTCTTTTTTTTCAGTCTCCTTTTCCTATTCTTTTTCTTCCTCCTCGTCTCCTCTTCCCTTTCTCCTATTTCTGCTACTTTTTTCCTTCTCGTTCTCATCTTCCTCCCTGTTTTCTTCGTTTTATTTCCTTTCCTTTTCTCTTTCTCCAATTCTTGTGCTTCTCCTCTTTCTCCTTCTCTTTCTCTTGTTCTTTCTTCTTATTATTATTATTATTATTATTTTTATCTTTATTCGTCTTTTTTTTCAGTCTCCTTTTCCTACTCTTTTTCTTCCTCCTCGTCTCCTCTTCCCTTTCTCCTCCTATTTCTGCTACTTCTTTCCTTCTCGTTCTCATCTTCCTCCCTCTTTTCTTCGTTTTCTTTCTCCTTATTTTACTCTCATTCTCCCTCCTTCTGCTTCTTCTCTTTCTCTCGTTCTTCATCCCCCACTTTCCTCTTTTCTTCGTTTTATTTCCTCTCCACATAACCCGATTTTTTTTCTTCGTTTTTTTTTTTCTCCAATAATCGTTACAACTTCGCAAGGTTGTGCGAAAGTTTCCCGCTTCATCAGTTTTGTAGTATTGGGAGAATTGTTTTATGTCGTTTTGTGTTGGAATGTCGACAATCTGTCAAGTCTTGCGTTTTGATTTTTTTTTTTTTTCAATGTCAGTCGGATTGAAGATATTTGGCTCTCTGAACATGGATTTAGGAACTCAAAATTAAATTAATCTTTTCTTTTTGAAATGGATTGGGGGAAGTAGAATGGGAGAGAGAAAAAGAGAGGACAACAAGGGGAATAAAAGAAGTAATGGAGACAGAGAGGAGAGAGAGAAGGATTATTACAAAAACAAAGGGACGGGGGAATGAAAAGAATTGATAAAAGTGGAGACAGGAGGAAAAGGGAAATAATAAAAGGAGAAATAAAGGGGAAAAGGGATTGAGGTGTAATGAGAGGAAGAGGTGTGGAGAGAAGGGATTGAAGTGTGAGGGAAAAAATAGAAAGGGAGAGAAAGCTGTGATGATATTTATATTAAAAATTTCGAGAGAGAGAAGGATTATTACAAAAACAAAGGGACGGGGGAATGAAAAGAATTGATAAAAGTGGAGACAGGAGGAAAAGGGAAATAATCAAATAATAAAAGGAGAAATAAAGAGATTGAGGTGTAATGAGAGGAAGAGGTGTGGAGAGAAGGGATTGAAGTGTGAGGGAAAAAATAGAAAGGGAGAGAAAGCTGTGATGATATTTATATTAAAAATTTCCCCACATCCCTGTTTCTCTCCCCTAAACATCACACCACCGTCCATTATTTATTTATTAAATTACTGAAACAAAAGTGATTTATATTTTCCATCTCACTTTGTCTTCCATTTTTCACATGATGTATGACTTCTCTCCCACCTCTCTCTCTCTCTCTCCTCTCTCCCTCTCCCCCCTCTCTCTCTCCCTCACATTCACACCTTCTCACAAAATATAAATCACTTTTGTTTCAGTAATTTAATAAATAAATAATGGACGGTGGTGTGATGTTTAGGGGAGAGAAACAGGGATGTGGGAAATTTTTAATATAAATATCATCACCACAGCTTTCTCTCCCTTTCTATTTTTTCCCTCACACTTCAATCCCTTCTCTCCACACCTCTTCCTCTCTTTACACCTCAATCCCTTTCCTCCCTTTTTATTATTTTCCCTCTTCTCCTGATGTTTCCCCTTTTTATCAATTCCTTTCATTCCCTCGTCCCGTCCCTTTGTTTTTTATACTCTCCCTCCCTCCCTCTCCCTCCCTCCCTCTCCCTCCCTCTCCCTCTCTCTCTCTCTCTCTCTCTCTCTTTCTTTCTTTCTTTCTCCAACAAATCTCCGGTTCAAAATCATCGAGTTAAAAAGTGGATCTCACTTTTGTCGATCAAAATTCAAATACTGTCATGTGCCTGCCTACCTACCTACCTACAGTTTCCATTTATAATTTTCCAGGAAAAAAACGAGCAAAGAAGGTAAAAAATGAGAAAAAAGTTAAGGAGGTAAAAAAATAAGTTAAGGAGGTTTACTGTGGAACATCACAAGAGAAAATCGGCATTTTTCCAATTTAGCCCTAAGCTCTGACTGTCTTGTTTGTGTGTTCTATTAGGGGAAGGAAGAAGACAAGCGTTTTTCTTCCTTCAAAACCAAACTTTTTCCAAAAAATGTTCTTCTAACAACGTAAAAAAAAACATGAATGATTTCTGTTTCTGAAATTTTTTTCTGGTAAGCTCTGACTGTCTTGTTTGTGTGTTCTATTAGGGGAAGGAAGAAGACAAGCGTTTTTCTTCCTTCAAAACCAAACTTTTTCCAAACAATGTTCTTCTAACAACGTAAAAAAAAACATGAATGATTTCTGTTTCTGAAAATTTTTTCTGGAAAAAAATCTTCTTAATTTGAGGAACAGAAAAAGTCACCCGGGGGCTCCAAGGCAAAGGTCAAATGAAATGATATGATGTTTTTGTTGTTTTTATACAGGATGGTTGTAAAAGAAGGGTGTACATTATACAGGGTCTCCCTTGAATAAGAGGCCCTGTGGTTTACAAGATTTATCTCACATACCCACTATTCAAACTAAGTAGGTAATTTAATATGTATATGTATGCCAATTTAGACAAATTAAGATCCCTGATGAGATCATTCAGCTCCAACTGATTAAATTGTTGAGGACTTGATGTATTTTCTTCACTATACTCCTCACAATCTCCTTCAGAATCATACGTTGAGGGTAGTTCATCATCGGACAGGTCTGGCAATTCATGAAATGTTGGTATTGGTATAGCATCAGAGTGGGGAATTGGACGCCTAGCAGACTCTAAATCAGGATACTCCCAATGTTTCCGATTTTTACGATTGATGCCATTAATTTTTACCATACAAAAATAGCAGTCATCGAAATGATTCTTTGGTTCTCTCCAGACCATGGGAATACCAAATTTCATTCCCTTACGTTTTCCAGTAGTCCACTGACGCAAATGTTCAACACAAGTTTTGCACACTTCATGAGGTGCCCAGGATTTATCTTGATCGCCGATTTTAATGCCAAAATAGGCATGGTATGCTTTGTTGACAAACTCATTAACTGGTTTCCTGCTCTCAAGTGGTGTGTACTCGCCACATACATAGCAAAAACAGTCTGGCTTGTTTATGCAGCTCCTACGCGAACAGGAAGCCATGTTGATCACAAAGTTCTTACTAAATAAATACTAAACTCCCTGAAACATATACACAAATTTAAACAGTAACAATTAGTTTTAATAACATGTCAACAGTACATAATATAGAAGAACATGTCAAAATAAATTTGAAATTATGTATGTCAGATTTTTTACATTCTTGCTCTTAGAATCATTGTGTCTACAAGAAAAAGGAGAAAGAAAGAAAAAAATCACTGGTAAAAAAACCGCCAAGTTTTGATAAATGGCGTATATGTATGTTCGCGGTTTTTTTCGCGTCGAAAATTTTGAATGCTGTTTTTTTTCTGAGACATAGGTAGTCCCCACCTTGAGATTCGGCATGTCAAAATAACATAAGCAAAATATGGAAATATGGACTAAACTAAAAATCGTAATAACTAAAAAACTAGAGCTGTTAGGGTAAAACGTGAAAAGTAGATATTAAAACAGCTATCATACCTTAGGCACCAAGAAATAATTTTTATTTTGTATACCAGTGTAATCGTTACAACTTCGCAAGGTTGTGCGAAAGTTTACCGCTTCATCAGTTTTGTAGTATTGGGAGAATTGTTTTATATCATTTCATGTTGGAATGTCGACAATATCTTTCAAGTCTTTTTTTAATGTCACTCGTATTGAAGATACATATTTGGGTCTAAATTTAGGGACTCAAAATGAAATGAAAGCTAGGATAGGATAAGTAGAAAGAGAGAGAATAAAAAGAGGGAAAAGATGGGACACAAAAATGTCAAACGGATTCTGTACCTTTTCGTTTTAGGTTAATTATTTATTTTTGGGGGATTCAAATATTTTCGCTTTGTTGTCTGAGATAATTTTCGGACAGGTGACTTTTAATGATTTATGTGCGGGGACGTGTTAGCGTTGGGACACAGCTCGCTAATCTTGCCGCGACCAGGTATTTTGCCAAAACTGGGGAACACGCGTTCCTTTACATATATTATATTCTCATTGTGGACAAGTATTTTAATTATTAACAATGAGTGTGGAGTAATTCTTAACAAAAAGTGAAGTATGTAGATTTCTTTTATCCACGAGGGTGTGTCCGATCTCATTTGATATGGTGTTGCACTGTTGCATATTACTTACTTTCCGTGTCCGGATCACCATATTTTCAGATCTTCTGTCTCCAGTAGGCAGTAGGTGTTGCATATTGATATGGTGTTGCACTGTGTCATATTCCGGAGAAAATATCATTGATGTGATCGCATTTTTTTATTTCAATGATTCCGGGGTAACTATTGATAAGGAAGTGCCATTGTGCTATGTTGGGTGTGTCTAATAAAAATGGAAAGTAAATAAAGACCTATATCTATTAAAATTTAGGCTAAAGGTAGTAGGACTGGAGGGAGAAATTCACTTTTGTAAAAACAATTGACCTGTTGTTAAATCAGTAGTTGGAAATACCTAATGATTGTGACATTTGTGGTGATAAAACGATTTTTCCCCGTCATATGTGGACAAGTATTTTAATTATTAACAATGAGTGTGGAGTAATTCTTAACAAAAAGTGAAGTATGTAGATTTCTTTTATCCACGAGGGAGTGTCCGATCTCATTTGATATGGTGTTGCACTGTTGAATATTACTTACTTTCCGTGTCCGGATCACCATATTTTCAGATCTTCTGTCTCCAGTAGGTGTGTTGCATATTGATATGGTATTGCACTGTGTCATATTTCGGAGAAAATATCATTGATGTGATCGCATTTTTTTATTTTAATGATTCCGGGGTAACTATTGATAAGGAAGTGAGTGCTATTGTGCTATGTTTTATTTTAATCATTCCTGGGTAACTATTGATAAAGATGTGCTATTGTGCTACATATGTTGGGTCTGTCTAATAAAAATAGAAAGTAAAAAGAAAGATCTATATCTATTGAAATTTAGGCTAAAGGTAGTAGGAGGAAGAAATTTATTTTTGTAAAAACAATTGACTTGTTGTTAAATCAGTAGTTGGAAATACCTAATAATGATTGTGACATTTGTGGTGATAAAACGATTTTTCCCCGTCATATGTTTGCATTTTAACTTTCAACCTTCCCTCCTCGGAGGTGATATGGAGACATTCATAACCTCCTATTGCCCTCCCAATTTCCTCCCATTTGTTTTCCAGCCCACATTCTTCTAATCCTCGCTTTGTGTCCTTATGAACCAATCCATTTGAGCTTATGACAATCGGTATGATTGAAACAGATGACAATTTATATATTTGAGTTATTTTATGTTTCAGGTAACATTTGTGGTGATAAAACGATTTTTCCCCGTCATATGTTTGCATTTTAACTTTCAACCTTCCCTCCTCGGAGGTGATATGGAGACATAGCCTCCTATTGCCCTCCCAATTTCCTCCCATTCTTTCTCCCCATCCCTCCCTCTCTCCCTTCCCGCCTGTTATCAGAACAGATGCAGCGTTTGAGATAATATCAGTTTCACAGGCGTTAGGCGTTCAGAGAAGCTAAAAAAAAAAAAAAATGAGAAAAAAGTTAAGGAGGTAAAAAAATAAGTTAAAGAGGTTTACTGTGGAACATCACAAGAGAAAACCGGCATATTTCCAATTTAGCCTTAAGCTCTGACTGTCTTGTTTGTGTGTTCTATTAGGGGAAGGAAGAAGAAAAGAGTTTTTCTTCCTTCCAAACCAAACTTTTTCCAAACAATGTTCTTCTAACAACGTAAAAAAAACATGAATGATTTCTGTTTCTGAATTTTTTTTCTGGAAAAAAATCTTCTTAATTTGAGGAACAGAAAAAGTCACCCGGGGGCTCCAAGGCAAAGGTCAAATGAAATTAATGATATGATGTTTTTGTTGTTTTTATACAGGATGGTTGAAAAAGAAGGGTGTACATTATACAGGGTCCTCCCTTGAATAAGAGGCCCTGTGGTTTACAAGATTTATCTCACATACCCACTATTCAAACTAAGTAGGTAATTTACTTACTTACTTACTTACTTACTTACTTACTTACTTCCCGACAGAAACATTTACTTACTTACTTACTTACTTACTTACTTACTTACTTACTTACTTACTTACTTACTTACTTACTTACTTACTTACTTACTTACTTACTTACTTACTTACTTACTTACTTACTTACTTACTTACTTACTTACTTACTTACTTACTTACTTACTTACTTACTTACTTACTTACTTACTTACTTACTTACTTACTTACTTACTTACTTACTTACTTACTTACTTACTTACTTACTTACTTACTTACTTACTTACTTACTTACTTACTTACTTACTTACTTACTTACTTACTTACTTACTTACTTACTTACTTACTTACTTACTTACTTACTTACTTCCCGACAGAAACATTCCCGTGTGGGGTTTTTACTGGATCCCCCATCGGGCGCTTCCCCAGGTGGCGGATCGGGGATCTCCCTGACACCTTCAGATCTGATCTGAAGGCAGGAGGGGTGCAGACCTAAACGTCTGAAGCGGACCAAAATCCAGAACCAACCTCAATGACTGACAGAAACATTCCAACGGCCCTAAGTACGGGGCACCCCTTAAGTGGGAATAGGGTGCGAAGAATCTCCCCGCTGTCAGTCACTGAGATCCCAGACATGGAAGGAGCCCAAGCTAGCAGAACATCAGCTGGATCGGCGTCAGACGGTGATCCAATCACCCAATCCTTCCAACACCGGAACACCTATTTGAACTCCGATCAACCAATTTCCTTACTGGAACCCAGTCTAGTAAAGAAAAGTATATAACAATTAAAAAAAGTCTATAATCACTTAATTACCTCAATAAATGGACGAGTTATAGCAAATTAAAAATGAAAAAATCCTTAAGGGTGTCGATGACTGGGTGTTTTACCTTAAGTAGTACTTAGAAGAGTACTTATACTACTTGTTGATGTATTTGATGCTGGTATGCTATTTACTACATCATTCAGCTCTTTAAGGTGGCTTAAAAACTTTGCACGATGACCAATGGGAGCAATCAATTCTTTAATCAGATCCTCAGCTAGATGAGATAATATGTCAAAAGTAATGAGATTATCTGAAAGAACAATAACACTGGTATACACATATTTTGGTGCCGGCAATATTTGAACTGATTAAAGGTATATTTTATGCGCAGATTCCAAATCTGCAATCCGTTTTTGTCTAGCTGCTCTCGTTCTTGAGATATCGGGTAGGACCTATTTTGCTAGAACGGCCTTAGAGAGATGAATAACATAATGGGTTTGCTCACATTATAATTATATTTTGATTAAGGTAATTATTTTTAAAAAAAAATACATTCAAAATATTTCTGGTATACATATTTAATCTCCCAAGAAGCTTCGTTTTTTGCTTTGTCTTGAGTGCTTTTGCTTGGGATAATCTCTCTTCAAATTCCAGCAGTAATCTGCCATCATGTGAACATCCCATCTGCCTTGGTACCGGTCTTCCATTGTTTTGATGTCTTGGTGAAATCTTTCACCTTGCTCTTCACTTTTGTCACCAAGATTTTCTGGAAATCTGTCCAAATGATTGTGTAAAAAGTGCACCTTAATACTCATGTTGCACCCAAGCTCTTTGTACGATGACATCAATTGGTCAACTAACGCTTTATAGTCCAAAGATTTTTTGTTTCCTAGAAAATTTTCAACAACAGCAACAAATGATGTCCACATTTTTTTTTTTTTTAATTTTTCGGGGGAATTAGGTACATCCTTCAAAGATTAGACCTTTACAGGTGAACTTTTGGAAAACGGGACTATCGGACCTCCGACTGATGGATTACAAATTGAAAGAACTTGGACTTCAGGCGGACTAAATTTGAAATTTGAAAAGTTCGAACTTTGAAAGATTGCCGCGTATACCTGTGCGCCAAGAATCAACTACTGTTAAGTACCCCTAAGGCGGTAATTATGTACCTACATTAGCTAATCCTTGAGAGGAAGGCGAAAAAATCATCTCCAATCTTCAAACTTTAATAACATTATTTCTGTTGCCTTTTATCCTCCTCTCCATTGTGCAGAGAGAAGAAATCCTGAAGGATAATGTACTTTCGCCTGAAGTATAATTGATGTGACAGATAGGAAGAGAGTGTGTGTGATAGAGAGAGAGAGAGAGAGATAAGGAGGAGGAGGAGGAGGAGGAGGAGGAGAAGAGGAAAGAGATGGGATGGAAAACGAAGGGGAGATATGAATTTCATAAACTAAAAGGTTCTAATGAGTTTTGTTGTTGAGATATACAATACATCAGGATTGAAGAATTTCAAGATTGTGTATGCTAGAATTATCAAGTATACAAGACAGTATTGTTAAGTGTAGAAGACATAGGAGGGAGGGAGGGAGAGAGAATAAAAGGGAGCTGTTTTATTATCTCTCCCTCCCCCTTCTCTCTCCCTCTTTATCTCTCCCCTCCCTCCTTTAATTTATATTTATCTCTCTCCCTCCCTCCCTCTCTTTCAATACATCAGGATTGAAGAATTTCAAGATTGTGTATGCTAGAATTATCAAGTATACAAGACAGTATTGTTAAGTGTAGAAGACATAGGGGGGAGGGAGGGAGAGAGAATAAAAGGGAGTTGTTTTATTCTCTCTCCCTCCCCTTCTCTCTCCCTCTTTATCTCTCCCCTCCCTCCTTTAATTTATATTTATCCCTCTCTCTCCCTCCCTCTCTTTCTCCCTCCCTTTCTCTCTCTCCCCCTCTCTTTCTCTCCATCCTTTTTCTCTCTCCCTCTTCTCTTATTTATTTGGATTCCAAGAGCTTTTGGAGCGTGTTTCGATATTTTCTCCAAATACTTGACGACTCCTTGTATTTTCCCCCTGTTTCATCAATACGAGCTTCTAGTGTTTCAATTTCGTGCTCTATGTGAAATTCGGTATTTCTTTGTTCTTTTCGTTTCCGTTCCTGTCGCTGTAGACAGCGTTACAGCGAAGATGCTGTCGAAGATTCACATTTTTTGTTCTTCTTATTCCTTTCTTTCTTATTTTTATTATCTTTATTCGTCTTTTTTCAGTCTCCTTTTCCTGCTCTTTTTCTTCCTCCTCGTCTCCCTTTCTCCTCCTGTTTCTGCTACTTCTTTTCTTCTCTTCCTCCCTCTTTTCTTCGTTTTCTTTCTCCTTATTTTACTCTCATTCTCCCTCCTTCTGTTATCTTCTCCTCATCGTCCTTTCATGCATTTTTCCATTGTTTTTCCTACATGACTTTTCTTACCGTTTCTTGAGAACGCTCCTTTCTGTAAAAGACATCGAGATTCCTTTACGCTTCTTTTCATGACCTGTTTTCACCGTTTCTTTATCTTTTCGTTGTGGCCTGTCCTCAAACATCCTTGTCCCTTTAACGCTTTAACCATCTTTTTCATCGGTTTCCAATCCATCCTTATACGCTTATGTACATTTTTCTTACTTTTAGAAAAATGAAAACCTGGAATCTCTTTTTCTGAAACCCGTTGCTATGTTCTGAGTGAGAGAGAGATTGTCCCTTTAACGCTTTAACCATCTTTTTCATCGGTTTCCAATCCATCCTTATACGCTTATGTACATTTTTCTTACTTTTTGAAAAATGAAAACCTGGAATCTCTTTTTCTGAAACCCGTTGCTATGTTCTGAGTGAGAGAGAGAGAGAGAGGTGGAAAGGGAGGGAGAAGGATAGAAACAGACGGTGTACGGACTCATAAGAGTGATAAAGTGAGAGCGCAGGTGTTTCCCACTGATGAAGAAGAAGGATGAAAAATATCCCAGCTACATGATGGGGCCACTTTAATATTAGGAGCACCTTTTCCTTCCTGTTTTTCTGTTATTGTGAGGATCCTATTACATTACTCTAATACTAGGAGTGGAATATGGAATACTCCTCCCGTAATGTTATCTTCGTCCATATGTAACTCTTCCTCTACGTTCTCGATGTATTTCAACTATACTTCCCTCAGTTCTCAACTTCTCTGATGTCACAACTAATGGCTCCTCTTTCATATCTCGTCTCAATGAAATTTGTCTTGGCGAAAAGTTGGATAACTTTTACCAGTAATGTCCCATAAAAAAGGGGGTTGGAGATCGGTTCCAAGTTATCCTGATGACGATTTCTATTACATTTCTATAATATTAGGAGTGGAATATGGAATACTCCTCCCGTAATGTTATCTTCGTCTATAACTCTTCCCCTACGTTCTCGATGTATTTCAACTATACTTCCATCAGTTCTCAATTTCTCTGATGTCACAACTAATGGCTCCTCTTTCATATCTCGTCTCAATGAAATTTGTCTTGGCGGAAAGTTGGATAACTTTTACCAGTAATGTCCCATAAAAAAGGGGGTTGGAGATCGGTTCCAAGCTATCCTGATGACGATTCTCTGAATTGAACACAATAATAAACGGACTCATAAGAGTGATAAAGTGAGAGCGCAGGTGTTTCCCACTGATGAAGAAGAAGGATGAAAAATATCCCAGCTACATGATGGGTCCACTTTAATATTAGGAGCACCTTTTCCTGTTTATCTGTTATTGTGAGGATCCTATTACATTACTCTAATATTAGGAGTGGAATATGGAATACTCCTCCCGTAATGTTATCTTCGTTCATAACTCTTCCCCTACGTTCTCGATCTATTTCAACTATACTTCCCTCAGTTCTCAATTTCTCTGATGTCACAACTAATGGCTCCTCTTTCATATCTCGTCTCAATGAAATTTGTCTTGGCGAAAAGTTGGATAACTTTTACCAGTAATGTCCCATAAAAAAGGGGGTTGGAGATCGCTTCCAAGTTCAAATCCTGATGACGATTCCCTGAATTGAACACATAATATTAATCCGAAGCCGGAAGTAAAGTGTTTCTTCAAATTAAATTGATCTCAAGGGCAATGTAAACCTTGACCCTTGACAAATGGAGTGTGCCTGAAGTGCTAATGCAAAGAAGGAATCAAGGTGATATAACTTACCATCGGCGTCGACCTCCTTGATGCACATAATATTAATCCGAAGCCGGAAGTAAAGTGTTTCTTCAAATTAAATTGATCTCAAGGGCAATGTAAACCTAGACCCTTGACAAACGGAGTGTGCTTGAAGTGCTAATGCAAAGAAGGAATCAAGGTGATATAACTTACCATCGGCATCGACCTCCTTGATAATTTCTTCTAGCCGGGCCGGCGTCAAGTCATGGCCCAACATCTGTAGGATACCCCCCACCATGGAGGCCTCAATGAAGCCCTGGCCCTGAGCGAAAGCATCGAACGCCCTTTTCAGCACTGGAAGATAGAGGAGGGGCGAGGAACGTTTAGATTAGATAACACGGCTGACACGTGGACAACTCGTTGAAATGTAAAAAGCTTTGACATTTTCAGGACGAACAGCCTTGACATTTTGAGGACGGTTCAGTGTGCTACTGGGGACGTTAAAAGTTACGTTATGGGATCAATCACCATGGAGGCCTCAATGAAGCCCTGGCCCTGAGCGAAAGCATCGAACGCCCTTTTCAGCACTGGAAGATAGAGGAGGCGAGAGGAAAGTTTAGATTAGATAGCACGGCTGACACGTGGACAACTCGTTGAAATGTAAAAAGCTTTGACATTTTCAGGACGAACAGCTTTGACATTTTGAGGACGGTTCAGTGTGCTACTGGGGACGTTAGATAAAAGTTACGTTATGGGATCAAATTTTTTGGAATTATTTAACACCTCAGAGCGTTGGGTTTGGAAAATTTCAACATGAGGAAACTTTGGCTGCAACTCGTGCATATGGGAAAACATGAGTTGATATTTACGAGTACATGCGAGGTTAATATTTTGAGAAAGTACCCTAAGCCCTAAGGAACCCCACATTCGAATAAACTTTATCATTTGTCCGTGCATACTCGATGCTTTACTCTGACTTTACATGTCACTATGAGTTTTCCTATATGACTTTTGTTGTGTCTACTCCGGATATGTGCAGTGAATAATTTCTTCGTAATGTGTAGTGACATCTGTAGGCTTTACGCTTGGGAGTGACTTTTGTCAAAAGACTCGGATGTTGGCATTGTTGTGATGTTATTGATTGTAAATGGGAGAGGCTGTGTAAAGCGGCTTCCATGTGTTCTGGGATAGGAGGCATGAACAATCTCTATCCTACTCACCATGGAGGCCTCAATGAAGCCCTGGCCCTGAGCGAAAGCATCGAACGCCCTTTTCAGCACTGGAAGATAGAGGAGGCGAGAGGAACGTTTAGATTAGATAGCACGGCTGACACGTGGACAACTCGTTGAAATGTAAAAAGCTTTGACATTTTGAGGACGGTTAGGTGTGCTAATGGGGACGTTAAAAGTTACATTATGGGATCAATTTTTTTGGAATTATTTAACACCTCAGAGCGTTGGGTTCGGAAAATTTCAACATGAGGTGAAAACTTTGGCTGCAACTCGTGCACATGGGAAAACATGAGTTGATATTTACGAGTACGCATGCGAGGTTAATATTTTGAGAAAGTATACCCTAAGCCCTAAGGAACCCCACATTCGAATAAAGTTTATCATTTGTTCGTGCATACTCAATGCTTTACTCTGATTTTACATGTCACTATGAGTTTTCCTATATGACGTTTGTTGTATCTACTCCGGATCTGTGTGAATAATTTCTTCGTAATGTGCAGTGACACCTATAGGCTTTACGCTTGGGAGTGACTTTTGTCAAAAGACTCGGATGTTGGCATTGTTGTGATGTTATTGATTGTAAATGGGAGAGGCTGTGTAAAGCAGCTTCCATGTGTTCTGGGATATGAGGCATGAACAATCTCTATCCTACTATAAACGGGAGTATTCTGAAGTGTGAATAATAAATCAAGTAGTACTCTGGTGAGTCTACACAAAATAAATTCGTTCCAATGTTCTATTTTCAAAGTGATCTTTTCTTACCACATTAGAACTCCAACTCAACAATGGGTACATGTCTAATATCTGACCTATCCTACTAAACGTAAACGGGAGTATTCTGAAGTGTGAATAATAAATGAAGTAGTGTTATGTACTTAATGTCAATCTGTCAATGTTGTCTATATGATTTGACAAAGAGATAGTTTGAAATCTGACTGAACTTAATGTCAATCTGTCAATGTTACCTATATGATTTGACAAAGAGATGGTTTGAAATCTGACTGATGGGTGCATGTCTAATATCTGATCCTACATTTGGGCAATGTGTGTCCCAAAACTCCGATTTTGCTTTTGAGGAAAGTTGAAGCCTTTGAGTAGCCGAGTGTCTTTGAATTTCGATCTTGCTTCTGTGAGACTTAATGTCAATCTGTCAATGTTACCTATATGATTTGACAAAGAGATGGTTTGAAATCTGACTGATGGGTGCATGTCTAATATCTGACCCTACATTTGTGCAATGTGTGTCCCAAAACTCCGATTTTGCTTGTGAGGAAATTTGAAGCCTTTGAGTAGCCGAGTGTCTTTGAATTTCGATCTTGCTTCTGTGAAGAAACCTTAGAGCCTTTAAGGACATTTGGATTATACTTACAGGCGATTTGATCCTTGTCCAAATCTTCCTGTAAACAGAAGAAAAAATCAGTTCATTAAAATCTTGCCTCATCTAACTGGTGGATCTTAAAAGATATTGCAATTTAAACCGCCACGCTTCGCGTCATAAGAGAAGCAATTCCATTAGTGACCCAATACTCCATGTCCCTAAAAAATATACTAGCGTTCCTCTCCTGTATACATTGGACACCGTATCAGTTCATTAAAATCTTGCCTCATCTAACTGGTGGATCTTAAAAGATATTGCAATTTAAACCGCCACGCTTCGCGTCATAAGAGAACCAATTCCATTAGTGACCCAATACTCCATATCCCTAAAAAATATACTAGCGTTCCTCTCCTGTATACATTGGACACTCTAATTGACAATTTCAATTGTCGATTGTCAGTTTTAATGGACTCTGACTGACGGTAATCAAGGCAATCATACGAGTAATGTGAGATTTAATGAGAGATACCAGAGGCATTCGGTATCACTTTTTTTTTTTAGTCCCTCCGGCCAACTCTGGTGAGCGATAAATAAACTGGCTTTCGCCTGGGTCTCTGGAGCTCGGCTAGTATATCAAGTAATTTTAATGTGAAATCATGTGGATATGAATGAAATGACAAGACTCGCTTGGTTGTGAAACTATAGTCGGATGTCTTTTTACCGAACAACCTTATTGACCAGCCAGCCACTGAACATAATAACTGTGGATTACACAAGGCCAGTCGGCAGTCCAGTCCAGCTACTGTTGACCCCGTGTAAACACCACTAGCGTCCAGTAATTTAGTTAAACATAATAGAAAGTTCGTGTCTCAATGAACGACGCGACGCCGTATTCAACGTTTGGTCATCAATCATAGGCGACATTTTTATCGAGAAATCAGACATTGAACTCACATAACATTCATTGTCTAGCAGTCGTTAGCTCGAACACAGAAATATCTGTTTGCTTCATCTGCTTCGAACAAAAGTGGTGGAGGAAGGAAAAGAGTTTTTATTACGAACAACCGTGGCGACGCGACAGTTGGTTGTTCCTTAGTTGGGTGGAAGAGTTCCTTTAAGAGAAACCTAAAATAAATAAAACCTAAAAAATGTGCCTGAATTTGAAGAAGAAAATTGGTGCGTAAATGGACGGATAACTAGAGCGTTGGGTTTGGAAAATTTCAACATGAGGAAACTTTGGCTGCAACTCGTGCATATGGGAAAACATGAGTTGATATTTACGAGTAGGTACGCATGCGAGGTTAATATTTTGAGAAAGTATACCCTAAGCCCTAAGGAACCCCACATTCGAATAAACTTTATCATTTATCCGTGCATACTCGATGCTTTACTCTGACTTTACATGTCACTATGAGTTTTCCTATATGACGTTTGTTGTGTCTACTCCGGATATGTGCAGTGAATAATTTCTTCGTAATGTGCACGGATAACTGCTGTCTGTAATGACTTTGAACTTAGAGCCCGGCCTTTCTTATTTCACAATCGAAAGAAGAAGAAAATTTGTGAGGTATAAATGGAATCAAAATACGGAAAACTAAGTTACCAATAAAAGGCAAGACGGATAACTGCTGTCTGTAATGACTTTGAACTTAGAGCCCGGCCTTTCTTATTTCACAATCGAAAGAAGAAGAAAATTTGTGAGGTACAAATGGAACCAAAATACGGAAAACTAAGTTACCAATGAAAGGCAAGAAGCTTCTGCACTGTGGTCGGGCAGATAAAACGAGGTCTTGTTAAAAATGTTAGTAATTGTTTTTTAACTAATGGGCAGTTCTAGAATTCACCACTGTTATGGAGACTAGAGAGAACAAGAGAGAGGGACTAAACGAGGTTTCAGGCAGAAAGAGAAGGACCGAGAGGGCGAGAGGAAGGAAAAATAGATTTCGTTCATTGTTTTATGAAGGGATTTTCAGAAAGAATTTTCTAAATAATTTCTCCCTCGTCCCTTCTACTTCATCCTTTTTCTCTCTGTTATTTTATTTTTAATAATAATAAAAATCGCTAAGACTCCCTTCCTTTCTGTTCTATGCTTTTGCTAGTAGAATTTTAGACTCTCTATACTTGAAAATGTATTTTTCTCTCTGTTATTTTATTTTTAATAATAATAAAAATCGCTAAGACTCCCTTCCTTTCTGTTCTATGCTTTTGCTAGTAGAATTTCAGACTCTCTATACTTGAAAATGTACAGATTTGCCATGTACATATATTAGGGTGCTCTCACACAGAATGGCGGGGGAGTCTTCTGGCTGGAGGTTTTTTGTATTTACATATTTGTTAAATTTCATTTTCTTTTTTTCCTAGTATTTAGAGGATATTTTATATTCTACCCGGGTATTGCTCTCACACAGAATGGCGGGGGAGTCTTCTGGCTGGAGGTTTTTTGTATTTACATATTTGTTAAATTTCATTTTCTTTTTTTCCTATCATTTTGAGGATATTTTATATTCTACCCGGGTATTAGTAGACAAAATTGTTAAAACCTTTAAAACCCTTTCACAGGGTTTTGAGTTCTGAATATCACACGAAACTCAAGTGTACTAGCATAAATGTGTGACAAATTGTATGAGTGGCATGGAACCTTTTGCTGCAACATTTAATCTACTTAAAACGATGTTTTATCTAGATTATCTAGAACTCAAGGTGTGGTTTTTAACTGCTTGTTATACTAAGTAAGTAAAATTGTAATATGTATAACTTTAATATGGTAATGTGTCGGGTCCTCTGATGCATAGTGTGCATGTGTATGTACATTATTAGTGTTATTGTTTTAATCTACTTCAAATGATGCTCTTATTCTCATGTTCATTAACTAATGTACACTTCTTTCTAATAAAGTTAAACTATCCAACACAGATCCATGAGGTGTGAAACTATCTACTGAAAACACATATGTAGGTATTAGAACGGAAAAACACATCAGCGCACATAAAATGATTTAAGAGATTACTGATCGCTTCATTACCATTATCACCGAACTGGTTGACAGCAAATTTGACCAAATAGACAAACACTGTCACCAAAGTTGAACAAGATCAACTATAAATCACCACACTATAAGAATTCTATGATGTTAAGAGTTAATCACTTTGTCAATATCTGTCTGAAGACTTGACAGTATTTTGTCTTTTGCACTAACGTGGGAATGCAGGAAAAAAAATTGAAAACCATCTAAGTCAAAATATTTTTAACTTTCTATTTTTTTAATCCGAATCCGAGAGAAAAATTTGCTTCACTGACAAGATGGATGTCGAATTTTCTTTTTGCCAGGAGAGAGGGGGGAGGAGGTATTCACGCTGAGAGAAATAGAAAAAATCTTTGTCTTAATTTGGGCATCATTTTCTACAGGGTACTTACTAAACGCTTCAGTTGATAATGTTCAATTTCTACAAATACAACGAATCAAAATCATGTTCAATCCTTACAAATGGTCATAGTTTTGTTGGGATATCCTTTCTTTTGTTAGTCCAGGATTTTGAGAACAAACCTCTTGTATAAATGCTGTAGTTGCAATAATCTCCAAAGATCAAAATAATATATACTATTTTTTTAATCCGAATCCGAGAGAAAAATTTGCTTCACTGACAAGATGGATGTCGAATTTTCTTTTTGCCAGGAGAGAGGGGGGAGGTATTCACGCTGAGAGAAATAGAAAAAATCTTTGTCTTAATTTGGGCATCATTTTCTACAGGGTATTCACTAAACACTTCAGTTGATAATGTTCAATTTCTACAATTACAACGAATCAAAATCATGTTCAATCCCTACTAATAGTCATAGTCTTGTTGGGACATCCTTTCTTTTGTTAGTCCAGGATTTCGAGAACAAACCTCTTGTATAAATGCTGTAGTTGCAATAATCTCCAAAGATCAAAATAATATATACCTTTTGCCAGGAGAGAGGGGGGAGGTATTCACGCTGAGAGAAATAGAAAAAATCTTTGTCTTAATTTGGGCATCATTTTCTACAGGGTACTCACTAAACACTTCAGTTGAATCAGTTGATAATGTTCAATTTCTACAATTACAACGAATCAAAATCATGTTCAATCCCTACAAATGGTCATAGTTTTGTTGGGATAATATATACTCCTACCACTACCAAAGAACCTAAAGAAAAAATGGTCTCTTCAGATTCTTAGATGTTTGCATAAAGGAAACCAAACTTGTCAGAATTGAAAGCATAGAAAACGTTAGCTTCTGAGGATTCCTTCCAAATTGGAAAGCTCTAGGTATAGGTAGTAACACACAGAAAAGGGCACCCTACAGCACCCTTGCATGCAAGCCTAATAGAAAGCGGACCGTTCGAACCTCGGTGGTGTAGTGGTTAGCACTGTTTATCAGAGTCCATCTGGAGGTTGTTGGTTTGAGTCCAAATCAAGTCATAAAAATCAGAGGAATGTATTAAGCGTTAAAAGATATTTGTGACCAGCATTTATGCTTAACACAATGAAATTCCTTTCTTTAAGCATTCGAGATTTATCTCGGAGCTAAAAATAAAAAAAAAAAACTCCTATTTAGAAAAGCACACAATATTTATTTTAGTAGGTAGTAAATAAAATGATCAATTGATCATCATATATTTCATGCATAACACTCCACATTTGCCCACACCTAGCAAACCCACACGGTATGTGGTTTGTCAACTTTTCCCTTGTATTAAGCAGGTCAAACTCTGGAGGTTGTTGGTTTGAGTCCAAATCAAGTCATAAAAATCAGAGGAATGTATTAAGCGTTAAAAGATATTTGTGACCAGCATTTAAGCTTAACACAATGAAATTCCTTTCTTTAACCATTCGAGATTGATCTCAGAGCTAAAAATAAAAAAAATACCTATTTAGAAAAGCACAGAATATTTATTTTAGTAGGTAGGTAGTAAATAACATGATCAGCATATATTTTATGCATAACACTCCACATTTCCCCACACCTAGCAAACCCACACGGTATGTGGTTTGTCAACTTTTCCCTTGTATTTTGCAGGTCAAACTGCAATTTTTAGCTGATTTTCCGCATTGATGGTTTTGGAAAGAGTATGGAGTTTTCTATTAATACATTTAATTATTTAATATTATAATGAACCTGCTTTCTGGGAATTATAGCGAACGGTTCGGAGTTCTTTTTTCCTACAGACATACCTCGATCCTCCGATTCTCACAGATGTATGCAAATGAGAATTTAGAATATTTAGACCAACTCTTTGTACGGGTTTATCCCAAACATAAGTATATGTGACAGAGGGACAGAGGGGCTTTCAGCCTCGGGTAAAATGACTCTATTATTCTCTCCCTCTCCTTCCCTCCCGATTTAGTAAGGATTATAGGAACAACGGAGAAAGAGGAAGAAAGACTTGTTGTAATGCTAATTTCTTGACTTGGCGGGGCGGAGCGCTACCGCGCTCCTTAATCTGTTTAATATGTAAATCTCTCTTCTTTTCATACACCAAAACCATTCCTTTCTCCCTCTCTATCTTTTCTATCTTCATTATCTCCCTCCCTTCCATGCTTAAACGTACTTAAAATTAAAATATCCTCCTATATCCTAAATGTATGCATATTATTATCTTCTATTTACGGCGTCATTATAGGACGTGCGGAAAGTTTCAGCCATTGTTTTTCCTGTTTATTGGTGCATAGATTTCAGATAGACCAGGTGCGCTATTATTATCTTCTATTTACGGCGTCATTATAGGACGTGCGGAAAGTTTCAGCCATTGTTTTTCCTGTTTATTGGTGCATAGATTTCATATAGACCAGGTGCGCTCAACACTTAATTGACAATTTCAACTGTCGATTGTCCAGTTTTAATGGACTCTGACTGACGGTAATCAAGGCAATCGTACGAGTAATGTGAGATTTAATGAGAGATACCAGAGGCATTCGGTATCACTTTTTTTTAGTCCCTCCGGCCAACTCTGGTGAGCGATAAATAAACTGGCTTTCTCCTGGGTCTCTGGAGCTCGGCTAGTATATCAAGTAATTTTAATGTGAAATCATGTGGATATGATTGAAATAACAAGACTCGCTTGGTTGTGAAACTAAAGTCGGATGTCTTTTTACCGAATAACCTTACTGACCAGCCTGCCACTGAACATAATAACTGTGGATTACACAAGGCCAGTTGGCAGTCCAGTCCAGCTACTGTTGACCCCGTATAAACACCACTAGCGTCCAGTAATTTAGTTAAACATAATGGAAAGTTCGTGTCTCATTGAACGACGCGACGCCGTAATGCCGTATTCAACGTTTGGTCATCAATCATAGGCGACATTTTTATCGAGAAATCAGACATTGAACTCACATAACATTCATTGTCTAGCAGTCGTTAGCTCGAACACAATTCACGCAGAAATATCTGTCCGCTTCATCTGCTTCGAACAAAAGTGGTGGAGGAAGGAAAAGAGTTTTTATTACAAACAACCGTGGCGGCGCGACAGTTGGTCGGGGTATCTGGAGCTCTTAATATGAAGTCATGTGTGGATGTGAAATAACATGACTTGTTAAATTATCGGTCGCCTTTTTACCGATTAAAATTTCTGACCAGCTGACCGCTAAGCCTTATGATTATGACTGGATTACACAAGGTCAGTTGGCATTTGGCAGTCCAGCAACTGATGATCTCGTTTAAACACCGCCAGCGTCCAAGTAACATCTCGTCAAGTTAGTTGGACATTATGTTCGTGTTTCATTTATCGACGAAACGACGTCATGCGACGTGCGATGTTTGGTCATCAATCATAGGCGACATTTTTATCGAGAAATCAGACATTGAACTCACACAACATTCATTGTCTAGCAGTCGTTAGCTCGAATACAAATCACGCAGAAATATCTGTCCGCTTCATCTGCTTCGAACAAAAGTGGAGGAAGGAAAAGAGTTTTTATTACGAACAACCGTGGCGACGGAACAGCCGAAAGAAAACCTTCGAAAATGTCCTTTTTTATTTGGGTGCTAGAGCTCCTTGCTGAGGAGAACCCTAAAATAAATAAAACCTAAGAAATGTGCCTGAATCTGAAGAAGAAAAAAAAAAAAGTGGTGCGTAAGTGTAAATCTCTCTTCTTTTCATACACCAAAACCATTCCTTTCTCCCTCTCTATCTTTTCTATCTTCATTATCTCCCTCCCTTCCATGCCTAAACGTACTTAAAATTAAAATATCCTCCTATATCCCAAATGTATGCATATTATTATCTTCTATTTACGGCGTCATTATAGGACGTGCGGAAAGTTTCAGCCATTGTTTTCCCTGTTTATTGGTGCATAGATTTCATATAGACCAGGTGCGCTCAACACTTTTCTCCCTCTCTATCTTTTCTATCTTCATTATCTCCCTCCCTTCCATGCTTAAACGTACTTAAAATTAAAATATCCTCCTATATCCTTAATGTATGCATATTATTATCTTCTATTTACGGTGTCAATATAGGACGTGTGGAAAGTTTCAGCCATTGTTTTTCCTGTTTATCGGTGCATAGATTTCATATAGACCAGGTGCGCTCAACACTTAATTGACAATTTCAACTGTCGATTGTCAGTTTTAATGGACTCTGACTGACGGTAATCAAGGCAATCATACGAGTAATGTGAGATTTCATGAGAGATACAGAGTCATTTTCCACCACTTTTTTCTATTGTCCCTCCATCCACTCCTGGATGAGCAATTGCTTGAAAGTGCACTTACTGGCTTTCGCCTGAATCGCCCATTTTCTACCACATGTCGTCTGGGGTATCTGGAGCTCTTAATATGAAGTCATGTGTGGATGTGAAATAACATGACTTGTTAAATTATCGGTCGCCTTTTTACCGATTAAGATTTCTGACCAGCTGACCGCTAAGCCTTATGATTATGACTGGATTACACAAGGTCAGTTGGCATTTGGCAGTCCAGCTGTTGAACTCGGGGCTTCTCAAATTTTCATTGTACAGGTAAATTGAAAGTGTGCTTGTTTATTTTTTGTGAGATAATGAAAATTTGGTTTATTACCATTATCAACAGAAGATTAACACTCTTCTTTCTTAACCTCCATCATCCGTGAAGTGTATAGATGGAGATGATCTTGTCTCTAGTCTAATCTTGGGTTCACCAAATAGCCTAATTAGGTTGGTATTAAAGCTATTGTCGACTATTAACGTAGGTTGGTATTAAAGCTATTGTCGACTATTAACGTATTATCTTATCAAGGAAGAGTATTGTCTCCTCTGGCAAAATACAATATAAACGAATTCACAGTTTTGAGCTATCGTAATGATTATGAGGAAATCTCAAGAATGTGAAAAATCTCTCTGATGTTGTAAAACCGTTGCTGCTCACGTTCAGTTTCAAGCGAAACTCACCAGGTTTCGCCCGTCGTCGGAAACGTTGGGTGAGTTTTTCGAGTGCGTCCAAACAATTTAACTGGACATGGGAATTATGTAACTGCTTTCTAAAATTTATAAATTTAAAATTAAAATTACTGCGTACAAGCAAGCGTGTGTGTACAGGCAAAAATGTGAAACGTGTTGATGTGATGTGCCTAGGATTACGGGATAGGCGTTCCCCGTGCTGGGAGAATCCTGGCTGCCGCATGCCACTGGGCAGACAATGCAACTTGACACTCGAAATAAAGAAAGTGAAAAATGACCCAAAATATTGCTAGTGAAAAATGAGTACCTAGATATTTTGTTTACTGTCATCGATTTTTTTTTTTTTTTTTTTTTTTTTTTTTTTTTTT
>NW_007379325.1:52454-58551 GCF_000475195.1 Diaphorina citri | reverse complement strand
TGGGAAAAATCCTACAATGCTGCAGTGAGCACCAAAGTTGTGACATAATAACACAAAGAAATTGCATTTACATTACAATATTACGCAAATTTGACGGAAAATATCCTAAACAGATAAGGTTTGTTCTCGGAACAACTGGAGAGTGGAAACTATCATTAACAGTTAAGTTTTGTTCTGGAAACGGCTAGAACTATCTATATAGATTTTTTTCCTTTGTTTATTTTCAAATAGACAAAATACACGTAAGTACAGCGATACAAAAAATACTTAGAAAAACACTATTTATTTTATAAAAGTCCCAAGACCCCAATAACCTATCCACAATATTACGCAAATTTGACGGAAAATATCCTAAACAGATAGGGTTTGTTCTCGGAACGACTTTCTTCTATCCTGTCTTCCTTCTCTCTTTGCTTTCGGGACGATAAGACCTCAGCAGTTAAAGTTTCCTCTATCAAATCTCTTAAAAAAGCCTCTTAAAGCTTAAAGGCCCAAAAAAGAACCTGCTTTTTATAGGTAGGTATGTATGTGTTAAACATGTTTACTAAAAATACTTAACCCTTTCAGTTACAAAATCTGGCATTCCCCCCTTCTAATTCACAAATTAATTCAGGCAAATTAAACATTTTTTAAAACTTGTAAAGGGATTATTCAGTCCTAACCTTAACTTTGCTTGTGGTATTAGCATTTGAGAATGCTTAGGGTCGGAGATCGTTCGGGCCTAGTCTTTGAACATACTCAAAGGTTAACAAACATTTCAAAGTAGAATAGAATATACCTTGTATAAGTAAGTAAGTAACTTCTGCTTTTCCTTTCCTTCCTTCTCATCCTCCTCTCTGATCTTTTCTTTCTCCTCCTCCTTCTCCTCCTCCTCCTCCTCCTCCAGTAAGTAAGTAACTTACTTACTTACTTACTGAAGTAATGGTTAAGTATTTATCAAGTATCTACCTATTTACTTATGTCTGTACAATAATGTATTACTTAGATGTTGAGTTAGGTAAGTAGGTATGTTACCTACCTATGTTAATTATTACCTACCAACCTATATTTTACCCTCCTACCTCCTACTCCTATGTACAGCCTGTGGGTACAGTATTTATAGACCTCTACAGATAATTGAATATACCTACATACCTACCATGAGTAAAGACAAGTCCAAGTCAAATAATATGGGACAGTCATACTACAAATATCACATAGAAATAGAGAATGCAAGATAGGTCTAAGGTAGTTTATTATTATTTAATTTGCTCCTATAAATCATTAACCCTTATATGCAAGCTAACTAAAATCTGAATACATGCAAGCTAACTGAAGTGTATCTGACAGTCTGAGACTTCCTTGTATCCTCCTTTTCCCTTCCATTTGTACTCCTTTTCCTCCTTCTGCTTTTCCTTTTCTTCCTTCTCATCCTCCTCTCTGATCTTTTCTTTCTCCTCCTCCTGCTCCTCATCCTTCTATTTCTCCTTTCAGAGTCTTCTTTCTCCTCCTCCTCCTCCTCCTCCCCTCCTCCTTTTCCCCCTCTCCTTCTGTGTCATGTCTCCTTCTTCTTTCCCTCCTCATCCTCCTTTCCTAGTTTCCACAAACCCATTCCATCTCTTGTGCAAACGAAGGTTAAAATTTCGTAGAGGAGGTACCTTGGATGTTTTTGTTTGTTGTTTTTTTCACGTTGAGTTTTGAATCGAACTCAGGATTAGCCGAATAGGTAACTCGTTAGTAGCGTCTTGTCACTCGTCCAACGAACGTCCGTCGTTGTTTTTCGAAAAAAAATTTCCGTCGGAGAAAAATTCTCTCCTAATTTCACCGCGTGTTGGTATTACGTGTTTTTGTGTTTGCTTGGTGCCCAATTTTAATTATTATTTTACTTACTGAGTGAAAAAATACGTCACGAAAAAGTGGAAAAGATTTTCGATTTTATCGTCACCGCCGATTTTTTTAATTTGTCATTTTTTAAAAGCTCCGTGTGAAATTAAAACAAATGATCAGCTTTTTGTTGTGAACAAAAAATAATTTCAGGGGTAAATTCTTGGTAACTTCTTACGTAAACAGAGTAGTTACCTAAATAATTTTTAGTACCATAGGTCATAGGCACACCTACTTAGATACAGAGTACCAAATTTTGGTTGGGAAGAAAATATTTAGGTACTTACTTGCCTACCTGAAGAAGGGCAGCATATGAAGAAGAGGAATAAATAGGAGGAGAAGAAGTAGAGGAAGAATAAGGAGATGAATAAGAAGAAGAAAGAAAGAAGGAAGGAGGAGGTGAAGAAGGGCAGCATATGAAGAAGAGGAATAAATAGGAGGAGAAGAAGTAGAGGAAGAATAAGGAGATGAATAAGAAGAAGAAAGAAGGAAGGAGGAGAGACTGATTTATGTAAATGACACATCTATGTGAATTATGTGATTACACGAGAGAAAATTACACAGGATCACATGACAAGTAAATCATATTAAATAACAGAACAGGGTACAGTATACAATGTACATACATACTGAAGCAAAGGTTTCGTGTTTGACATCGTAAAATATAATTTTGAATTTCCAAGAAGAGGTAGATGATAATGCACAGGCAAAAGTCCTCTTTAATCCTGACTTAATGGACAAGTCATCATCAAATTATCTCATTAAGTATGTCAATCTTTGATGACTTTGAATGGTGAAAACCTAAAGATCGATCTGACAAAAAAGATACCAAAAGGTAATGTTCTTTCTTCTAAGAAGAAATTCGATCTCATACGTTTTTGGGGAGATACAACTCCAATATGAAAATGAACTCTGACTTAATGGACAAGTCATCATCAAATTATCTCATTAAGTATGTCAATCTTTGATGACTTTGAATGGTGAAAACCTAAAGATCGATGACAAAAAAGATACCAAAGGTAATGTTCTTTCTTCAAAGAAGAAATTCGATCTCATACGTTTTTTGGGGAGATACAACTCCAATATGAAAATGAACCTTCGTTATAACTTCTAAACGTTACCTTCGCTAATCAAAAACTGAAGACCTGAAGAGGTGTAATGACATGATTGAAAAGTTTACCTCAGGAATATTTGGGCATGACTTGGATGAAAATAGAAAGTCGTAAACTTGTAAGAAATTTAAGAATAGAATGTAGTTTCAGGTGTAATGACATGATTGAAAAGTTTACCTCAGGAATATTTGGGCATGACTTGGATGAAAATAGAAAGTCGTAAACTTGGAGTAAGAATTTTAAGAATACATGAATGTAGTTTCGTAACCGAGGACAAAATTACTTTCGAAGTTTCTAGGCAAGAAAATTCGATAGAATACTCACATGCGGATTTGTGATTATTGAAATTTTAAAAGGGGAAATGCAAAGAAGATCTCCAATTCATATAAGGATCTCCGATTCGTCAAATCAACCTTTTGAAAACGTTCTTCCTGAGGTTTGTAATTTGAGGACCTCTGTTTTCGGTTTTGGGAGATCTCTTTTAAAACCCCTTCATTTGTAGAACTGCCAAACCAATCCAAATGAGATCACAGAAAAAAATATTGCCTTCTTTTTGTCCTTATCTTTATGTAGTTTTACAACACAGCGGGTTTACTGTTTTGGTAGCATTCGAGTTCTTACACCTACCAAGTTACCACAGAACGCTTATCAAAACAACCGTAAATCTCACGCGTGCAGAATTATCGCGGTATATTTAAATGCTAATTCCTCTTATTAATTAATGTGATTAGCTAATAACTATTATTTTTACAACATTAAATAAATTACGAGTGCCCGCACATAAAAAAAAACACAACACGTGTTTGTACCTAGTTTGTATTTCTATGTAGCTAGAAGCATAATCTAATTTCCTTTTTATTACTGAATTTCTAGCTGGTCTACTAGTTCAACTGATTTTGAAACAGATCTAAAGCTGTGTCCACACATAGTCGAGCGGCCGTCGATCGACGACGAGATGAATCTATGTTGTCGAGGCAGTGTGGACGGTTCAGTCAACATCGATCGACGGCCGGTCGACAGCTTTAGGGTTCCCTCAGAACGAGGCTTTATACTGAACCAGTAAGAAAAACATCAGGACCAGATTGCCCGCA
The DNA here is from genome assembly GCF_000475195.1 of Diaphorina citri. Lineage (NCBI taxonomy): Eukaryota > Metazoa > Arthropoda > Insecta > Hemiptera > Psyllidae > Diaphorina > Diaphorina citri. Next base: position 54,485 of record NW_007379325.1, on the reverse strand, counting down.
CATAAAAAAAACACGTGTTTGTAGTTTGTATTTCTATGTAGCTAGAAGCATAATCTAATTGGCTTTTTATTACTGAATTTCTAGCTGGTCTACTAGTTCAACTGAATTTGAAACAGTTTTAGAGCTGTGTCCACACATAGTCGACCGGCCGTCGATCGACGACGAGGTGAATTTATGTTGTCGAGGCAGTGTGGACGGTTCAGTCGACATCGATCGACGGCCGGTCGACACCTTTAGGGTCCCCTCAGAACGAGGCTTTATACTGAACCAGTAAGAAAAACATCAGGACCAGATCAATCGAAGTATTGGCGGATCAGCTATACAGGAACAAACTATGTTGTACATAAGTACATCCACTAGCGAATTAATTTCCTTTTGAAAATTGTAAACCTCTAGATTCTAGAACCTAAGAATCTCGAATACCTATGTATCAACAGCAGAAAACCTATTGAAAAGTGAAAACATCATAATCACGTATACCTTGTACTCTACTCTGTATACATAGACTGTGTATTGAGTTTGGGAAGATCTCTTTTCTACCATTTGATATTACCGTTGATTCCGACGCTATAATCAATGGCAGTTTAGAAAAGAGATTACACAAAAGCCTAAATATTGTAAACATTTACAAATAGGTACATATGTATGTTAATAGTGAAATTTGTCAAATCATGGTGCCAATTGTACTTTCAACGTAGGGCTGAAAACCCTCTTCGTTTTTAGATTCATCCCAATTCTAAAGTATGTACTCTAAAGATATTTTCTCCTAAAGCTCCACAATAAATAATATCTGTTATTTTGTTATCTTATTACACAACACACCATACAAAAACTAAGCCATAAATTTACAGTCAGCAATCTACGGTTCTTACTTAGCTTTTAACCTACCAACATAAGAACAAGGAGTTGGACAGTAAAATTACAAATCCTGCTACAATTACGCCTCGTAACCACATCAATCATATGACGTAAACAAGAAAATAGACAAAGTACAACACAAACAATAAATTGTACAAACATAAACAAGAAAACAATACCAATATCGGATTCAATTCAAGAAATCGTGACAACCTGACAAGATATATATTAATAGAAGTCATTATGATGTAATTCGTGTAATCCGAAAAAAAAACAGTGGTTTACTTAGTACATATGTATGTTAATAGTGAAATTTGTCAAATCATGGTGCCAATTGTACTTTCAACGTAGGGCTGAAAACCCTCTTCGTTTTTAGCTTTATCCCATGATTCATCCCAATTCTAAAGTGTGTACTCTAAAGATATTTTCTCCTAAAGCTCCACAATAAATAATATCTGTTATTTTGTTATCTTATTACACAACATGCTTATTCCTGAAAGGGATGGCGTACAAGCGTTTGATGCACGTGTTTTCAGGATTTTTCTGCGATTTTCCCAGATTTAATGCACTTGTAGCTTATCCCTTGCCTTCAAGGTTGTTCTTTAGGTAGTTTAGGTAGCTTCTTTCAAGTCCTCCTGTGGGACAAAAGATCATCTTGAATTTGCATCTGGTTTGTATATGCAATTCTATCGAATCTAAGCTTGGTCTACAGTTCACTGAACTACTCATTTTTCTTCTACTTCTTCTTCTCCTCCTCCTCCAGCATTTATGATTTCTATTCTTCAATGACTCTGCCTGAGAATGAATAGTTGTGGCGCACCGTTGCGCGGCGTTTCGCACAACGACCTTCACACACTTTGCTCGCTGCTGCCCACACACGTGTTTTATTCCGTGTGATCTATTTTCGTCACAAACGAAACGAAAAATGTAAACACGACGAGAGACGAAACGGCAAAGAGAGAACCGATGATTAGGTGACAAAACACAAACTGGAGTGTTACGAAATTAGAGAAGGGTTAGAATGAGTGTTACGAAATATGAGGATGATCATAAGAAAGTATTAAGAAAGAAAGGAAGGATATTGATGTTTATTACGAAATATTAACAGTGGAATTATGGATGATTATTCATACACAGAAAGCCCAATCTGAGGCTTAGGTGTGAGGGTAAACA
>NW_007379325.1:23216-51606 GCF_000475195.1 Diaphorina citri | reverse complement strand
AGGAGGGGAAGAAGAAGGAGACACAGAAGGAGAGGGGGAAAAGAAGGAGGAGGAGGAGGAGTAGGAGGAGGAGAAAGAAAAGATCAGAGAGGAGGATGAGAAGGAAGGAAAGGAAAAGCAGAAGGAGGGAAAGGAGTACAAATGGAAGGGAAAAGGAGGATACAAGGAAGTCTCAGACTGTCAGATACACTTCAGTTAGCTTGCATGTATTCAGATTTTAGTTAGCTTGCATATAAGGGTTAATGATTTATAGGAGCAAATTAAATAATAATAAACTACCTATTAGAGTATTAGACCTATCTTGCATTCTCTATTTCTATGTGATATTGTTTGTAGTATGACTGTCCCATATTATTTGACTTGGACTTGTCTTCATTCATGGTAGGTATGTAGGTAGGTAGGTATATTCAATTATCTGTAGAGGTCTATAAATACTGTACAGGCTGGAGTAGGAGCTAGGAGGGTAAAATATAGGTTGGTAGGTAATAATTAACATAGGTAGGTAACATACCTACTTATCTAACTCAACATCTAGGAACATTATTGTACAGACATAAATAGGTAGATACTTCATAAATACTTAACCATTACTTCAGTAAGTTACTTACTTATTAATCTCATTATTTGAGGGCACATCCAGAACAAAGAATACTGTCCTATTTATCATGAGGATTGCTTCCTAGATTACCCATGTATTTCTGGGAGTTTCAAAGGAAAAATCTTCACATCTCCAAAGACCAAGTAATATCCAAGTATTCATCATTTCTACCAAATTTTAGCCCCTAGTTCCCATCCCAAGTAACAAAAATGATAATGTAAAAACTCAAGACCTTGTAAAAAAGACAAGACCCAAGACCTTGGTTAGACTGTAGGAATAAAGGGACTTTTACTTAGTCCTATCCAAGCTGAATCCAAGGGGTTGTTTTTAGTTTTAGGATATTTTCAGTTGATCTTACCTTGAGGAAATATCTCCAGATTTTCTAAGGTTCGTTGAAATCAGATCCATGATAGTGGGTCATGCTGAAAGCCAAAGTAAGTAGTCACACAAACACTTCTTTAGGGTTAGGGTGGTTACCTAGGTGTTTTACTACCACCGCAAAACGTGTTTTGGCACTAAAAACTGACCATCAAAATTTTGACCCGATTACATTACTTTCCTTCCTATAGGATAAGGAAAGTAAAAAATCACTTCCAAGCTTCCAACTTCCAAAAATTAAATTTATCAAAATCTCTGAGATCAAAATCAAACTTGTCAAACGGAACGGAACGAACATTTCGGTAAAGGTGCTGCGCTCTCACGGAATTTTTGAGAAACCTTTGTGGTTTCTAAAATACGGGCTGCAAACAATTTGAATTTGTCAGACAAATCCAAAAGCATGCTGTACATTTCTGCTGGGCAACTGTTCTTGTAAACGTAGCTACTAAATAAAATCAAGTTACTACTTCTATGAAAAGTTAATCACATTCTTTTCAATTGAATTTTAAGTAAATACATTTCATTAATTCTTTATCAGCTAATTAAAAAAATCTGTTTAACACGCCCGCTGCTGAGCAAAAAAGATCCGTTTACAACGATTTCGGCGTAAAATGTTTCGTATTGCATACTTACAGAGTAACCAGGGGCAATATGATTATTGCTTTTGAGTTAAGCAGTTAAGCAGCAGACAGATGTTACCTATTTCAGCCCTCTGAAATATTTCTAAACGAGCTAATCTTTTTGCTTTTTTCGCTTTCGAAAAAACTGTAGGTTTTTCAAAAAATCAAAATATACTCCCGCGTTGCCCGTGCATGACATCGGGGCCATAAATAATAATAATAATAGACTCTTGAGCGGAAGGTAACCAAACTTTTACAATATCTCTAACCGTTTTGTCGCTATAGCTGAAAACCGCCAAAAAACGGTCGAAATCTGTCCAAAAGCATTCAAAATACCGCCAAGCGCAGCACCCATCTCAACCAAACGTTTTGTCCATTATTATGTGGTCAAAATCTCAAATAAATGAGGATAAAATTCCATGCCTCGGCTGGGATCGAACCCACGCCCTTCTGTTTACCAGGCGAGCGTCTTGACCACTACGCTACCGAGGCAGGTTAGGGGGCCGAGGGTCTCCCCCTATGGGCCTTTCTTTCAATCTTTTATTGTGGGCCTGAACCTGAAAATATGGAACAGCCCTCCCCCCGGACTCTTACCCCCTTGGACTCATAGGCCCGCTTGACATAGGTAGGTCATAGATAGGATAACTTTAATGGGTAGCCAGGTACTAATTAGTCCTGGCTTATTAGTCCAATAACCCGCCTGTAAGAGAAAAAATGAAGTGAAAAAAGGGGATGCTCAAAGTACAATGATTATAATGTATAAATATAGACAATAACCCGCCTGTGAGAGAAAAATTGAAGTGAAAAAAGGGGATGCTCAAAGTACAATGATTATAATGTATAAATATAGATATTTTGCCATAGAGCCTGAAAGCACAAGAAACAAAACATCGGAAGCCATTAGTATAGAATTCAAATCACGCTACTCCATAGCCAATAGATATTGGAAGTCTGTTGCTGAAGTTGATGGAAGGCCCAAGGCAGCTGGAAAGGACTGGAAAGATCCTTCTATCGCGCTTCCATCTATTTGATGATCCTAATCATTGATCAGAGTTAAAAACAGCGATCAATTTAGAAGAAACAAATTTAGAATATAGATATAGATTTTTTTCCTTTGTTTATTTTCAAATAGACAAAATACACGTAAGTACAGCGATACAAAAAATACTTAGAAAAACACTATTTTTATAAAAGTCCCAAGACCCCAATAACCTATCCACAATATTACGCAAATACGAAAATCTTCCCATCTTTATTTACTTAACGTGAAATTTGTGTGTGCTCTTTGCCTGTCTGCTGAAATACCGCAGGCGGAACGGTTATAAACATACCTTGTTTGTTTAATATTACCCTGAGACCTGAAAAGCAGACATGAGACCAGAGCCTTCTAGACCTTCCAGTCACTATAGTTGTTTTTCTTCTTCTAATTATGGGGTAGAATCCTAATCTTCGCCAGCTATTAGCTTCATTAACGTATGCCTATAATCGGGTACCATATTACGTAATTAAAAACTACCTATTCAGTACAAAGCATTGATCAGTCGCGTAGTTTATTAAAAGCTTATTAAAAGCTCAAAACGCTATTTTGTGTTAAGCCGGGCGGCGCTTCGAACTCTTGACGTTCGCGCGCCTCCCGACATAGACATTGGGATTTACGGATCCGTGTGGTAGCATAACCATTCCATAGTGACCTCATAAGATGGGCGAAAGAGACACAAAATACGGGTGCAATTTTATTCGGTGGTGCGCAGGACCTTTGGATTAGTCAACAACAGGTGACGCACCCCAAAAACGAGCTGAATAAACCAGCAAACAGTCGGGCCTTTTGCACGGCAAGTAAGCGCATTACCACTAGATATAGGGATTTCACCAATATTTTTTCAGTCTTTAGAAGGTCTGTTAAGTTCCATTTGATTTGTATAACGTACTTAACAGGGCTGTTAGCTTAACAGGGCTGTTAAGCTAACAGGCTGTTAGGAGCTAAAAAGAAGGTTGGTGAAATCCACCAACAGACTATCGGTACTGTCCGTATAAAAAAGAAGTGAATAAAAAGAAGTACCTAAAATACCTGGATGAAAAATGACTATAAAGCACGATTTGAATTCGCCATTTAAGGAAGGTAAGGAGGTAGGTAGGTAGGTAGGTACAAGAAAAACGAGGGAGTACTTAAATAGGTATAGAAAAAAGAAGAAGGTATAAATAACAATAAATGCTAATAAATTTTAAGTACCTATCTAGTATATTTTTTATGATTGACTAGGTAGGTCTCTACTAGGTTTACGAAGTTTTAAGTTATGTAGATAGGTAAGTAAGTAAGTACTTAGCTGACTACCCAAACTTCATGTAAGCTCCCTACAAAGGGTCTTAATTTCTTGGGATTTTCAACCCTATTGAGTACTTATATTTGGATATTATTACATTAAAATACATTGGTAAGTAGCAGGAGATTAGAGTTGATTGGGAGTAGGAGTTTAGAGTTGTGTGAAGATTCAGAAAGCACCCTCCCAGGTAATAGTTAGGGGAAGGATTTTCATTTGTTGAGGGCGGGGTTGATTTTTGGGTAGGGACTAGGGAATGACGAAAATCCCCAATGTGGTACCCCGACACTTTTGTTATTAATTATTATTTTAACATTTTAAAACAGGTCTTACTTAGATACTAAAGAGTCATGCTTAGGGTCGGAGATCGTTCGGGCCTAGTCTTTGAACATACTCAAAGGTTAACAAACATTTCAAAGTAGAATAGAATATACCTTGTTTATCCTGTTCGATTGAGACTAAAAAGTCCCTTTACCCCAGCAGTCTAAACAAGGTCTCGTGTATTTGATGGGTTTTTTAGGGAAAATGACCTAATAGTCAACTCCGAGCATTTGAAAACAACAACAACAACAACATTTTATGGGTTTAACAACTTAATACAATACATGATGCTTACTACAGCGTTATGCTCTCCGCTCTGCTCTGTTTTTAGCCTAAAAGCCCGTTCCCACTTGCCGTGAGTTTCATCCGATTTTTATTTTATTTTATAAGTTTCCATTTACTACCAACTTCAGTGGTGCAGTAGTTAGCGCGGTGGACTTCGGATCTGGAGGTTGGTGGTTCGAGTCCAAGTCAAGTCATAAAATTTAGCGTAGTGCATTAAGCAGGGAACGACATTTGTGACAAGCATTTATGCTTAACACAATTAAAATTCCTTCCTTCCTATAAGTTTCCATTTATTGGTTTTTCAGAAGAAGTCTCTCATCCAATAAACAGGCCATGCAATGTCCTTTAGGCAATGTAATTTAAATGAGAGTGTTTCCACAACCCACAGTAGATTTTTTTCCGAACGGCAAGTGGGAATGAGCCTTAAGGGTTCCGTGTTCATTCAGGGAACCGTTCAGTTCCGTAGATAGCACACGTTTCCTCGTGAAACTTTCAGGTGTCTACTACAGGATGGACTGGAATCTGGGACTTCTCGAGAGAGGGCGGCTCCTCTCCTTGTAGTGTGGTCAGTGGAGTAACAGGATACGGGAGGTATCATAGGGGGAACGATGAATTCCTGTAATACAGACAACGTAACGGGTTAAAACTAGGTAAAGTAACAACAAAAAAGGCTCTTAAGGTAGAAAAACACTACTATCACGTCACGTGAGTTCACGTGGCCGGTGACGTGATAGTAGTGTGTTTCTACCTTTAGACTCTGAAAGGAGGAGGAGGAGGAGGAGGAGGAGGAGGAGGAGGAGGAGAAAGAAAAGATCAGAGAGGAGGATGAGAAGGAAGGAAAGGAAAAGCAGAAGGAGTAAAAGGAGTACAAATGAAAGGGAAAAGGAGGATACAAGGAAGTCTTAGACTGTCAGATACACTTCAGTTATCTTGCATGTATTCAGATTTTAATTAGCTTGCATAAAAGGGTTAATGATTTATAGGAGCAAATTAAATAATAATAAACTACCTATTAGACCTATCTTGCATTCTCTATTTCTATGTGATATTTGTAGTATGACTGTCCCATATTATTTGACTTGGACTTGTCTTCACTCATGGTAGGTATGTAGGTAGGTACTTAGGTATAGGTATTCAATTATCTGTAGAGGTCTATAAATACTGTACCTACAGGCTGTACATAGGAGTAGGAGGTAGGAGGGTAAAATATAGGTTGGTAGGTAATAATTACCTAACATAGGTAGGTAACATACCTACTTATCTAACTCAACATCTACTTAAGTAATACATTATTGTACAGACATAAATAGGTAGATACTTGATAAATACTTAACCATTACTTCATTAAGTAAGTAAGTACTTAAGTTACTTACTTATTAATCTCATTATTTGAGGGCACATCCAGAACAAAGAATACTGTCCCATTTATCATGAGGATTGCTTCCTAGATTACCCATGTATTTCTGGGAGTTTCAAAGGAAAAATCTTCACAACTTCAAAGACCAAGTATTATCCAAGTATTCACCATTTCTACCAAATTTTAGCCCCTAGTTCCCATCCCAACTCAAGTAAGTAACAAAAATTATAATGTAAAAACTCAAGACCTTGTAAAAAAGACAAGACCCAAGAGTCCAAGACCTTGGTTAGACTGTAGGAATACAGGGACTTTTACTTAGTCCTATCCAAGCAGAATCCAAGGGGTTGTTTTTAGGATCTTTTCAGTTGATCTTACCTTGAGGAAATATCTCCAGATTTTCTAAGGTTCGTTGACATCAGATCCATGATAGTGGGTCATGCTGAAAGCCAAAGTAAGTAGTCACATAAACACTTCTTTAGGGTGGTTACCTAGGTGTTTTATAGAGGAGTAATGCGAGGATGTAGGATGCACGATATTGACTAAACTTTGTACAGTAGAGGATTCTGATTTCCTTTTGCTATCGGATTTTTTAGTTTCTACTTTAGATGGCGAAGATGGCGGCGGCATTTTCAAACTTTCATACACATGAGAACTATCTAGAGATATTTTATCATTGTTTAGAGAGCTTGTGTTTAGTTTTGTATCAGCATGGGACGCGTGTTGATTTGTGTCTTCGTAAATATTCTCTTGGTTGTTGTTAAGATGGGACTTGACTGTGTGGTAGGAGCAGACTTCTTGCTTGGTTTATACACAGGAGTAGAGGAGTAATGCGAGGATGTAGGATGCACGATATTGACTAAACTTTGTACAGTAGAGGATTCTGATTTCCTTTTGCTATCAGATTTGTTAGTTTCTACTTTAGATGGCAAAGATGGCGGCGGCATTTTCAAACTTTCATACACGTGAGAACTATCTAGAGATATTTTATCATTGTTTAGAGAGCTTGTGTTTAGTTTTGTATCAGCATGGGACGCGTGTTGACTTGTGTCTTCATGCTGCATACTTTGCACAATATTCATTACTTTACTACTCGTCGCGTCTATTTGTTTGTTCACTAGTTTCTCTGAGGGGTTCGACGCGTCTGGTTGCTTCTCAACATTTGTATGATTCACAACTTTGTTAGTATTGTTTCGTATTGTTTTCGTACTTTCAAAGTATGGTAATACACTTTCATCATTGCATAGTTCGCTATCTGTACACATTTTATCTACAATTTTTACTTCACTCCCATTCTTGTTATGACTGACATCCCCTGGTGCTCCACCTGGTTTATTTACATGTGTTGGATGACTACTGTTACTAATTAAAATATAATCTGTTTCCCCGGCTTCACTTTCATTTGTATTTACAATATGATTATTAGTATCTGTTACTATGATTAAGAATGGCGTGTCTGTTGTTGTACTGGACACGACATGTTTATTATTTACTGGAGAGGAGTATGTTGTACTAATTCTAGATGGGTCTGCAGTGTCTACAGTTGGTTCTGAGTTGTACTGACTGGATGGTATGAATGTTGTCTTCGTGTTATCAGATAACGTTGAAGGTGGTATTGAAGAAGGATATACTGTGTTTGGTGTATTGGTATTTACTGTTTGAGAAGAATCTAGTGTCGATCCAAGTTTATCAAACAAGGGTGGCGTTTGAGTACTAAACAATAAGGTTGAAGCGTTATCACGATCTTGTGTTGTGATATATGGAGTAGTTGTAATGTGGAGTGCAGGTTTGTTATCTGTTTGTTCATTCTTTGGTTTCTCTGTGATCCACATGACAGTATCAAGCTTCTCATTTAGCATTGTAGTGGACTCTGGCATTTGTTTAGTGGACGTACGCCATGTTGTTGACTCTGGCTGTCTAGTACTCATGGTGGTAGATGGCAGTTCAGTTTTCCCGGTGCTAGTGGTAGTGATAGTTGTTCATGAACGTGTCTACTTCACAATTCGACTCTACTAATAACCTCTATAAACGAGAAAAAGTTATATGAAACCTCTTTAAACGAGAAACTTCTTAAACGAGAAACCTCTTTAAACGAGAAAAATGACCTAGTCCCTTGGGTTCTCGTTTATCCAGGTTCGACTGTAACAACAAAAAAGGCTCTTAAGGTAGAAAAACACTACTATCACGTCACGTGAGCTCACGTGGCCGGTGACGTGATAGTAGTGTGTTTCTACCTTTATAGGTAAACTACTTCTGAAGTAAAACACTATACTTTTCAGTAATTGGATTGGCCACAGATGGACTAATTTGAGAAAACTCTCCTTACTTTGAATTTTGGCCTCCCTTTGCTCAGTAAACAGAAATTGGACCTAATCTTTTTATTTGACGAAGAAGTAGAAACTTAAACTTACCTAAAGTTGTAATAATTTATAGTTGGTAAGAGGAACGTTCTGTTGGAATCTGGAATTTTGATTGTAATACTGCTGCGTTTGTTGCTGCTGCTGCGACTGCTGTGGCCATCTTGAATTCCAGGAATTATCATAGTGAGTTGAGTCAGCCTGGTGTTGAGCCGGCCATCTTGTATTCGGCCATCGATTAGAATTAAATGTAGAGGCAGGAGTTCTAGATATTGTTGTAATAATTTATAGTTGGTAAGAGGAACGTTCTGTTGGAATCTGGAATTTTGATTGTAATACTGCTGCGTTTGTTGCTGCTGCTGTTGTGGCCATCTTGAATTCCAGGAATTATCATAGTGAGTTGAGTCAGCCTGGTGCTGAGCCGGCCATCTTGTATTCGGCCATCGATTAGAATTAAATGTAGAGGCAGGAGTTCTAGATATGGTAGGAAATCTGACAAAGCTATTGGTATTGGAAGACACCTGAGCGTCCGCAGACATGTCGGACCCGAATGTGTTTTGAAAATCTAGAGAGAACTTTGAATTGGGATGTTGCCTGTAAGGCTGCGCCTGCTGTTCACTAGGGAACCTAACATAGGAGGAAGTATCGTAAGATCCATACTGAGGCTCCATCTGACTTGAACTAGATCCGAATAAATAGTCATTACTGCTGGGATAATCCACACTGGCAGGTTGTAAACTATACATCAAGTTATACACATTGGAATCTGCGCCTGCTGTTCACTAGGGAACCTAACATAGGAGGAAGTATCGTAAGATCCATACTGAGGCTCCATCTGACTTGAACTAGATCCGAACAAATAGTCATTACTGCTGGGATAATCCACACTGGCAGGTTGTAAACTATACATCAAGTTGTAAACATTGGAATCTTCCGAGTAAGGTTTGGATTGGGCATTGCCATCTGACTTGAACTAGATCCGAACAAATAGTCATTACTGCTGGGATAATCCACACTGGCAGGTTGTAAACTATACATCAAGTTGTACACATTGGAGTCCTCCGAGTAAGGTTTGGATTGGGCATTTGTAAATATTCTCTTGGTTGTTGTTAAGATGGGACTTGACTGTGTGGTAGGAGCAGACTTCTTGCTTGGTTTATACACAGGAGTAGAGGAGTAATGCGAGGATGTAGGATGCACGATATTGACTAAACTTTGTACAGTAGAGGATTCTGATTTCCTTTTGCTATCGGATTTGTTAGTTTCTACTTTAGATGGCAAATGGTAACTTGGTCACAGAATTAATAGTGATAAATCACCAAGACAAACTAACCTTTGAAAGTAAACTGGACAAATCAATCAGCAATGTTAATCCAATGAAGAAAATCACCAAAAACTTTGGTCGCACAATTATTGAAATTCACAAAATAAATACTCTTAGTTTAATAAATCAATTTATATATATAAAAAAAATAATAACAAAGATATGCTTGTAACCGAGGTTAGGCGATTTGCACGTCACACAAAAAATAAATTAAATAAAAATCTATTTGAAACAAATAAATAAATAACAAATATAGCAATATTTCAGTAATTACAAAGAACGTTACAAGGAAGATATAAAAAAAAATCACGAAATAAAATTGAACAAAATATCAGAAATGATCACGAGAGGTGCATTTATAATGCATTCGTTAGGCGATTTGCACGTCACACAAAAAATAAATTAAATAAAAATCTATTTGAAACAAATAAATAAATAACAAATATAGCAATATTTCAATAATTACAAAGAACGTTACAAGGAAGATATAAAAAAATCACGAAATAAAATTGAACAAAATATCAGAAAAGATCACGAGAGGTGCATTTATAATGCATTCAGCAAAGGTGCAATCTAGACTAAACTGTAAACTGTCTCTTCAACTCTGAACTCTTGCATAGGTAAACAACTACTACGTAACTCAATTCTATAAGGTAGTAGTATTATGCTAAATGAGTTTAGAGTACCAAGTACACAACCCATCTCCCATAGGGCAAAAAAACGTTAACCTTTCATAGCACAAGAGGGAGAATGTATCTACCTGCCTTCTTCTTGAGAAAGAAGAAGATTCAAAAGATAGGAGATACACAACCCATCTCCCATAGGGCAAAAAACGTTAACCTTTCATAGCACAAGAGGGAGAATGTATCTACCTGCCTTCTTCTTGAGAAAGAAGGAGATTTAGAAGATTCAAAAGATAGGAGAGATATGCTGGAATGCCTGTTTTCTACTGACCAACAGACTGCCAAGATGGTAAATGTCTTCCTTCTCTCTTTGCTTTCGGGACGATAAGACCTCAGCAGTTAAAGTTTCCTCTATCAAATCTCTTAAAAAAGCCTCTTAAAGGCCCAAAAAAGAACCTGCTTTTTATAGGTAGGTAGGTATGTATGTGTTAAACATGTTTACTAAAAATACTTAACCCTTTCAGTTACGAATTCTGGTATTCCCCCCCCCCTTCTAATTCACAAATTAATTCAGGCAAATTTAACATTTTTTAAAAACTTGTAAAGGGGATTATTCAGTCCTAACCTTAACTTTGCTTGTGGTATTAACTTTTGAGAATGCTTAGGCGGCGGATTGTAAACAACTTGCTGATAATGGCGTGTTTGCCGAAAGAGCATGATAATACCCAATAACAACTAAATGAAATAGATAAGCCTCGATGAGAAACGTAAACAAGCGGCATATTTGACGAGGGAAAAAGGAACACATGGAAACAGTAAGTAGCTAGTTATCAGAATCATAACTATCAGAAGCAATGGCAAAATGAAAAGAAGGAGCTGGAAAAAATCATTACAAAAACAATTATACGTAGTACCCACAAAATACGGGTGCGATTTTTATCGGTGGTGCGCAGGACCTTTGGATTAGTCAACAACAGGTGACGCACCCCAAAAACGAGCTGAACAAACCAGCAAACAGTCGGGCCTTTTGCATGGCAAGTAAGCGCATTACCACTAGATATAGGGATTTCACCAATATTCTTTCAGTCTTTAGAAGGTCTGTTAAGTTCCATTTGATTTGTATAAGCTAACAGGGCTGTCAAGCTAACAGGCTGTTAGGAGCTAAAAAGAAGGTTAGTGAAATCCACCAACAGACTATCGGACCATTTGATTTGTATAACGTACTTAACAGGGCTGTTAGCTTAACAGGGCTGTTAAGCTAACAGGCTGTTAGGAGCTAAAAAGAAGGTTAGTGAAATCCACCAACAGACTATCGGTATATTCCTAATAAAATCCCATTTTATCACGCTACGCCCCGGCACTGATTACAAGATGTCATAGTCTGTCATTAATAGCTGTGGACAAAGTAGAGTACCACAGGTAATCTACAGCGACTTATCATTTTCATTTCATTAAAATTAAATGTACCACCAAGCAACCACCATACATCATGTACATGTACGTCGATCGCGTACATAGGTACATACATACGTATACCTGTGTGGTAAGGTAGGTGAACCTTAGAATGGCCACCCCAAGTTTTGGTTGGCTAACCCAAGTTTTGGTGATCTGGATAGAAATGTCGAGTTATGGGAACCTCGAAAGAGCAAGTCAAAATGGGTCTTTTAAAGTTCGTTTTCTTGTTCGTTTTTCCTACTAAGCCATTTTGATGATTTGTTTTGACTTCGTACTTTATAGTAAAAATAAGGAAAGGAAATTAAGTCACCAAACATATGTTTTGACTGTACGAAAATTTTTAACCATTATCAACTTCTAGGTATCAGAAATACGGAGAAAGGGTGATTTTGGTACTTTCTGCTTTGGTTATTTACAGAAAGATGGAAAAAAAACCACGTGTATGTATGTCTGTCTGCCTGCATCATTTTGACAAGGACGACTTTCTCAGTAACATGGGAACTAGGAGTCCCACCTTTGGCTCAGACACCCTACTTTGTTAATCATATATGTATTGTTTTTTCTACTGATCTAAATTCAAGGCTTTTACAACGAGTAGGTATGTTGCTCCAATTTATTCTGTTTCCCTTTGAATGACTATTTCCCTTGTTAATGACTAATGACAATTATTACCAAGTATTTCCTTAGCTTCATCACTTGTAGCTTTGAAGAATATTATGGATAAAAGCTACCTACATATCATACATTCTACGATATGGTATTACTTGTTCTAATGTGCAATCTGCATAACTGTCACCCTGCCTCGGTGGTGTAATGGTCAAGACGCTCGTCTGGTAAACAGGAGGGTGCGGGTTCAATCCCAAACATCGAAATACCCGTCACGTCGACCCCCAAATATATGTACGTAGTGTGGCAGTCAGTTATTCAGGGCCATAAACATATCCTTTGGAAGAAATAAGAACATTTTTTTATAATGAATCAACGAAAATCCACTTCCCCCAGGGGTGAAAAGCACCCGAAGTTGTCAGCAACCAAAGCTGTGAAATAGCAGGCTGTCCCAAAAAGCCTCAAATAGGAGTAGCTCATCTAAGAAACTTCAGCAAAAATTCCAATAAAGTTTTTCTAACTTTGCATTGTAAGAACTAGGTGTCCTTCATTTGTGAGATTTGGGGCACTAAAACGAAAGTAAAAACAATAAAATCGAATAAAGAGTTAGCATAATATACAAACGCCTTTAAAATTGCCCTCCTACCACCCCTGGTCCGTTTCATAATTTGGTTAGGATTCACGAAGGTAATAAAATGTTATAACATGTTATAATATTTGGTTTATTTAATACCTTTCACCTATTGTCAACAGAAACTCCATTAAGAAAAAAAGAGGTTCTTTTGTGTCCCTTTTATTGGGGGGTACGAAACAAGCCCAATTCACACAAAAGGTCACGCGGGGTTCAAATATGCCAAAGACACGTTCAAAACTGTTCATTCGGCCTTTGAGGAAATGCCGCGTCTACACGGCATTCAAAGTTAAGTAGAAGCTTCTTGGAAATCGGGTTCGAATCGGGTTACCTCCGTTGCGGACATGATTGTCCAATTTCGGTGTGGAGTCAGCGGGCTCCGACTTTGGGCAACGGGGTCTACGCCAGACTTGATTGATCCGATTCTCGGAAACGCCTCGGGCGGAATGTCTAATAGTTGGGGACGATGAAATGTTTGGTCACGATCCTTTGAATCTGTATTGGGAAAGTGTGCTCGGATGCTACTGCTGGAATAAACGGACAAAGAAGACTATTAATCTGCTGGACTATGATAAAGTGATCGGTTAACAATCATTCCGAATAATCTACAGAGATACTGATTAAACAATGTGATACTAAACAACGTGGCGGTTTTGGAAATACCAGAAACCGTCAGGCTTATCTCTCATTCACCTAACACTTCACTAAACGATGGAACCAAACAATAAATAATTGGATAATTTACTATGTCATCGGACCTACAGAAGACTATTAATCTGCTGGACTATGATAAAGTGATCGGTTAACAATCATTCCGAATAATCTACAGAGATACTGATTAAACAATGTGGATACTAAACGATACTAAACAACGTGGCGGTTTTGGAAATACCAGAAACCGTCAGGCTTATCTCTCATTCACCTAACACTTCACCAAACGATGGAACCAAACAATAAATAATTGGATAATTTACTATGTCATCGGACCTACAACAAACATACCAAATAGATGACCTACTAACAATTGAAGTAGATATCACACCTGTTGCATCAGTTAGACGGTCCTTGAGTGAGAGTTCTAAAAATTAGACTAATGACGTGAATAAATAGAAGAGTCTTGGAAATAAACTGAACTGTTTTCAGCACTTCCTCTAAGACAAAGTAAAAAAAAAAATACCTTTTTTGCTTATTTCAATTTTTCAATCTTATTTATTTGAGACACTTCATCGATGTTACTTCAAAC
Source organism: Diaphorina citri (assembly GCF_000475195.1). Lineage (NCBI taxonomy): Eukaryota > Metazoa > Arthropoda > Insecta > Hemiptera > Psyllidae > Diaphorina > Diaphorina citri. Next base: position 37,493 of record NW_007379325.1, on the reverse strand, counting down.
TTCATTAATAACTAATAAACAACCCGAAGGAGAAACAACATCCAAAAGGACGTCCAGGAGATGGGAGTATATCCTGAATCCTGGCAGGAGTTTGCTCAAGATCGAGCGCAATGGAGGCACAGTGTGGAGCAGGCATATGGTCGACAAGGCCTTAGCCACGGATAAGTAAATAGGTAAGTAAATTAATAGTAATATTCTTGTTCTATGGTTAATAAAGTTCGATCGTCTTGTTTTAAATGTCCTTACAAATATACCGTCTATTAATTCACATCCGATTAATTCAAATTCATACATCATCGCTTCATTTGGTTACAAATTGGTAGCCTGATGAGGTAACACTCAGCTAGGCCGGATCTGACTAATAAGGTGGTCCCAAATTAGAGGAACTCAACTCTGGTGCCAGACAATAGAAACAACATCCAAAAGGACGTCCAGGAGATGGGAGTATATCCTGAATCCTGGCAGGAGTTTGCTCAAGATCGAGCGCAATGGAGGCACTGTGTGGAGCAGGCATATGGTCGACAAAGCCTTAACCACGGATAAGTAAATAGGTAAGTAAATTAATAGTAATATTCTTGTTCTATGGTTAATAAAGTTCAATCGTCTTGTTTTAAATGTCCTTACAAATATACCAAATGCATTCATGCAATCTAGACTAAACTGTAAACTGTCTCTTCAACTCTGAACTCTTGCATAGGTAAACAACTACTACGTAACTCAATAGTATAAGGTAGTAGTATTATGCTAAATGAGTTTAGAGTACCAAGTACACAACCCATCTCCCATAGGGCAAAAAACGTTAACCTTTCATAGCACAAGAGGGAGAATGTATCTACCTGCCTTCTTCTTGAGAAAGTTAGAAGATTCAAAAGATAGGAGAGAATTCAAATTCATACATCATCGCTTCATTTGGTTACAAATTGGTAGCCTGATGAGGTAACACTCAGCTAGGCCGGATCTGACTAATAACTAATAAGGTGGTCCCAAATTAGAGGAACTCAACTCTGGTGCCAGACAATAGGATATAGATTTGCAAATTAGTCTGTTTCGTCCTTCCATGTCAATATTTCTCAGGGCATGGTGACGTTTTGGGGACTAAGTTGGCGTCAAGGCGCTCACTGTATTGTCCAGAGAGTCACCCATCCGAATATTAACCGCGGGCGACGTTGCTTGACTTCAGTGACCCACTGGGAACTGGTGGATTCAACATGTTATTTATTTAGAGGGTAGCACGCATGTCTTTTAAGGTCACTGATTCCTTCCCGGGCGGACTTTATTCCAAACAGATTAGGCTTGTTCTCGGAACAGCTGGCTTTCTAATAGGCTCATCTTTAAATACATTTATTGGCGGTGGGTTATCTTTGACAAGGGGAAGTGTTATGAGCTATTGTCCACCCCTGATCATCATGCCCTGACTTGTACTAACAGAGTCGTAGAACAATGATAGGTTCTGAATACTGATAACAAAACCATTTATTATCATCAATCAGACACGGATGGGAGAATTAGAGTGGTGGACTTGGAATTCCGACTGCTTAGAGATTAGTTTGGAATTGTTTGCGCTGCGCTGCTTGAATACTGATAACAAAACCATTTATTATCATCAATCAGACACGGATGGGAGAATTAGAGTGGTGGACTTGGAATTCCGACTGCTTAGAGCTTAGTTTGGAATTGTTTGCGCTGCGCTGCTTAAGAGTCGAAGCCCTCCGCTTTGTAAATCTTCAGCATTATTCTTTCAGAGGTTGATCAAATCTTTAAAGAGAGATGGATTAGAAATTTCGACTTTAGCCTTTCATTTGGAATTCTCCAAGGATAGGGATAGGTTCTGTATCTGAGGTTTGTCTATAACCTTATGTTTGGTCTGGTTCGTGCGAATTGGTCGCGTAATAGTTCGTGTTTACATGGCGATATGAGTTGGCCTGTGGAATATACATGTTCTGGCACAGGTATGATACGAGAGGTATCTATTAGGAATCTACTATCAAGGTGGGTGATATCTCAACGTAGTACCAAAATATTGCGAAATCCGCAGGGTGCTTTTAGGAAGAAGCCACAAGCCCATTCCTGCGAAAAGGAATTTTCTCCTATTTCCATGTACATAGGTACGTCCTTAACTAAATAATTTACTGTGACCTTTGGTAATGCACAATTTACAACATCATTACCTAAAGCTTCACATTACAAACAGCTGTCAAAGGCATTTGGCCGTGAGTTCGAACCGGATCATCGATTTTCTTCTTCATCACTATTTTCCTCCTCTTTTTCTTCTTCTTCATTTATCATATTATTCTTCTTTTTACTCTTCTTCTTCTCCTTCCTTCTATGCTCATAAAAGTCTTTAAATAAATTTATTGGTGGTGACTTATATTCGACAAGGGGAAGTGTTATGACTGTTATGAGCTATTGTCCACCCCTGATGGTAGATCATGTCCTGACTTGTAGGTAGGTACTCTGAGTCGTGAAACAATGATAGGTTCGATATCTGAGGTTTGTCTATAACCTTATGTTTGGTCTGGTTCGTGCGAATTGGTCGCGTAATAGTTCGTGTTTACATGGCGATATGAGTTGGCCTGTGGAATATACATGTTCTGGCACAGGTATGATACGAGAGGTATCTATTAGGAATCTACTATCAAGGTGTACCAAAATATCTCAACGTAGTACCAAAATATTGCGAAATCCGCAGGGTGCTTTCAGGAAGAAGCCACAAGCCCATTCCTGCGAAAAGGAATTTTCTCCTATTTCCATGTACATAGGTACGTCCCTAACTAAATAATTTACTGTGACCTTTGGTAATGGACAATTTACAACACCATTACCTAAAGCTCCACATTACAAACAGCTGTCAAAGACATTTGGCCGCGAGTTCGAACCGCATCATAGATTTTCTTCTTCATCACTATTTTCCTCCTCTTTTTCTTCTCCTTCATTTATCATATTATTCTTCTTTTTCCTCCTCTTCTTCTTCTCCTTCCTTCTCCTCCTCCTCCCACTTCTTCGTCTCCTTCATTTATCATCTTCCTCTCCTTCATATATCTTCTGCAAGGAATCCGCGGATGTCATTGTACTGCGATTTCATCACTATTTTCCTCCTCTTTTTCTTCTCCTTCATTTATCATATTATTCTTCTTTTTCCTCCTCTTCTTCTTCTCCTTCCTTCTCATCCTCCTCCTACTTCTTCGTCTCCTTCATTTATCATTTTCCTCTCCTTCATATATCTTCTGCAAGGAATCCGCGGATGTCATTGTACTGCGATTCCTTCACTTTTCCTTCTTCGTCTCCTTCATTTATCATCTTCCTCTCCTTCATATATCTTCTGCAAGGAATCCGCGGATGTCATTGTACTGCGATTCCTTCAAATCCTTCTTAGTAACCTGTGCTTTAGCGTTTATAATTCTCCTTGAACACGAATCTTCACTCGACATTATATTATCGGTTCTGAATCTAGAATCTATACGCGAATAACAACCGCGAATTCAATACGGTCGATATATTCTATAGATAAGATGTACACAACATGTTAGAGGCAGTGGTTCTCAAAAGGGGTGATGTTTTACTTTGCAAGTCAGTAATCGATGGAGGAATTGTAGGAATATGCCAAAATAACTTTGGGTGTGCAATGTGTATCTAAAAGGCAGAATTTATAAGGAGTCTTTTTGCAAATAAACCATCCAGTCAAGTGCCTGTAGAATAGGTACAACACTAATTCTATCAGGATTGGACCCCATGTCAAATCTTTTGCAAATGATCGATCCAATAAAAGCTCAATAGAAATTGGTATAAATCGGTTGTGATGTTTTACTTTGCAAGTCAGTAATCGATGGAGGAATTGTAGGAATATGCCAAAATAACTTTGGGTGTGCAATGTGTATCTAAAATGCAGAATCTTTGGGGAGTCTTTTTGCAAATAAACCATCCAGTCAAGTGCCTGTAGAATAGGTACAATACTAATTCTATCAGGATTGGACCCCATGTCAAATCTTTTGCAAATGACCGATCCAATAAAAGCTCAATAAAAATTGGTATAAATCGGTCTTGGGAGCCCGCCCGAGCCAAGATGTAGGTACTGATTTTCACGATAGTGAAGCAAAAATTGATTAAATTCATCTACCTATATAGTATTTAAAGAAAAAACAAACTTTATCTCTTGACATGTATCTTTAAACAGATTGCAGATAATTTCGATCAAAACTGTAATATGTATTAAATACAAGGTTTTGGTATGAATAATTTCGATCAAAACTGTAATATGTATTAAATACAAGGTTTTGGTATGAAAAAAAAGCAATAAAACTGTCCCTTTTGTTGATTTGTATGACAAAAAACAAAAACAATTTTAGTGTTATTTAAAAATTAACTAAACTTGTAGACTTCTTGTATGACAAAGACATTTCAAAGCTAGTTTATTTTTTGGTATGAAAAAAAAAGCAATAAAACTGTCCCTTTTGTTGATTTGTGTGACAAAAAACAAAAACAATTTTAGTGTTATTTAAAAATTAACTAAACCTGTAGACTTCTTGTATGACAAAGACATTTCAAAGCTAGTTTATTTAAAGTTTAAAACATGAGCTTTTTTTATGATACTTTTTAAATGTTAGGTTTATTGTTTGACAATAATTAATTTATTGAAGACGGCTGTCTAAAAATTCGATTTTGAGCCTTTTAAGAGATTCTGACAATATAAGCGTATAAGGTAATCCTTGAATGACTGAGTAATATGATTACAAAACTTCATTAAAATTAATAAAATAATATTAATGTCAAACTTGAATTTTTTGACATTTCTCTTTACGTGGAATTTTGTTAATTTAAGACAGCCAAAAATAAAATGGAAATGTTTGGTGTTCATTTTGTATGTGCTTATTTATTGAAGAACAAAGTTTTTATTTCATGAAAAAAAAAAAAAATCGAGTAGTCTGTACAGTCGAACCTGGATATAAGAGAAAATTTTCTGCGCCCTTCATGCTGAACCTCGAATAAAAGAAACTGGATATAGTGGAAACCTGGATGTAAGAGAAAAAACAAGCTGGGCCCGTCCCTCCGGGAATTTTTTAGCCCGTAGTTTATTCGATCATGATGGTTAAAGAATACCTTTGTACCTACCTAATTTGTTTAATATTCAGTTCATTATCATTCTTGATTTGATTTTTTGATTTTTTTTTATGTAATGATTTAAAATCAAGACTAGAGCCCGTTCTCCCTTTATTCCCAATATAATGTTCAAGTCACCCATCCAATAATCAGTACCTATGTATGTACCTACCTAATTTGTTTAATATTCAGTTTATTATTCTTCTTGATTTGATTTTACTTTCACATTTAAAATCAAGACTAGAGCCCGTTCTCCCTTTATTCCCAATATAAGGTTTAAGTCACCCATCCATTTATTGGCCTTCCTCGGCGTAATTTCATGTAATGATTTAAAATCAAGACTAGAGCCCGTTCTCCCTTTATTCTCAATATACGGTTTAACTCACCCATCCATTTATTGGCCCTGCTCGGCGTAGCTTAACATAGGTAACGCTAAAACCGGTCTTAAATGATCGACTGAAGTATTATCTAAAACTTTCTCGCTTTGAGTTCATAGGTCGTCGCGACAAATTTCAAGATCAGAGCTCAATTGTGTGAGAAAATGTGAAAAAAAAATCCCACAATTACTCAATTAACTTTAAGTCACCCATCCATTTATTGGCCTTTCTCGGCGTAGCTTAACATAGGTGACGCTAAAACCGGTCTTAAATGATCGACTGAAGTGTTATCGAAAACTTTCTCGCTTTGAGCTTGCTCGGCGTAGCTTAACACAGGTGACGCTAAAACCGGTCTTAAAATAACGACTGAAGTGTTATCTAAAACTTTTTTGCTTTGAGTTTATATTTCGTCGCGACAAATTTCGAGATCAGAGCTCATTTGTGTGAGAAAATGTGAAACGTCGCGACAAATTTCGAGATCAGAGCTCATTTGTGTGAGAAAATGTGAAAAAAATCCCCCAAAAACCAGTTTTTTTGGATTTTTGGAGTACACACAGACGACACCGAAGCGAATACAATAGTCCGTCCCTTATACCTTTTTATTACTATTGTAATAATAAAGGAAGGACGGACTAAAAATATAGATCAATAAAATAACCATGTATTCTCCTGGATCTCGCAAGTATCTCTTGGGAGCCCGAGCCACAAAATTTGCACCACCATTTTCGTGATCCTGGTAAAAAGACCTTTAATTTGATATATAGGTCGACCAGGTTTCACAGTTACAAGTGTTTACAATATGCAAATGAACTTCCGACTGGAAGATTTAAAGCTAGAACAAAACCCACATTCAGAAATGAAAAGTATCTAGTCATATCTATGTAGCAAGAAATTGTAGCACACAACACAGACGACACCGAAGCGAATACAATAGTCCGTCCACTATACCTTTTATTATTAGTAATAATAAAGGAAGGACGGACTAAAAACCCACATTCAGAAATGAAAAGTATCTAGTCATATCTATGTAGCAAGAAATTGTAGCACACAACACAGTGCTGGTTTGCAAGTTGCGGATTATATTAGGCAAATTTGGTATTTTATCCTGAACAGATAGGGTTCGTTCTTGGAACGGCTGGCTTTCTCCTATCCCGTCTTCCTTCTAACCAGTTTTTCAGGACGATGAGACCTTGCAAGTTACAGTTCGCTCTATCAAACCCCTTAGAAAAAAAACTCGTTTCTACCCCCAGGATGTACCTATACTGTAAAGCCTGTAAATCCAGTTTCTACCCCAAGTTGAAGAGGCTCATAAGTCGCCTAATACCTAATCAAATCCGTGCATGGTACATAAATAAAACCTTTGAAAATACTTTTCCCCAGAGAAATAGCTCGGTCCTATCGTAAACTTGAAGAACAGTATCATGAAGTCTCTAAACCCAAGAGTTCAAATCTCAAGGCATAAAACGAATGAACGCATTAGAATGGAGGTGATTTATCATGAATTATACTTAAATCTTTCAGTGAGGTAATGCGTCTCAGATTTGTCATGTATACAGGATCCAGAACTTTAACTGGATCAGTACCGCTCCTGGTTACAGGAAAGGAAAATTGACGATCTTCCTGGAGCTCAGATTCAGATAATATCTGAACATATTATGTCAGTGATGCTACTGATTTCAACAAACCACCTGGGCTCTTTGAAGATAATCCTCTAAAAATTGCAATTTGCTACTGATTCCGACAAACTGCCTGGCCTCTTCGAAAAGAATCCTCCAAAAATTGCAACTCAATGCCACAAGTTTCACAGTCCTCCAAAAACTGATGATTTCCCAAAAGATAAGACTGATCCACAACAAGAATATCCGACAAGAATAACTGGAATAATGTGCTAAAATGTTGACGTCTCTGGAAGACTTTTACTTTCCGTGTCCGGGTCACCAAAATTCTCAAATTTACTTCTGGAAGACTGTAACGTCTATACTGTTTTACAATTAAATTGCCGGGGGAGTCCTTTTTACCCTGTAGGTACACGTTTTGTTCGTCCATAAAAAAAACTTTGCCTCAAATATTTCATGTGATTAATTTGAGGATTGCCTCAAATATATCATCAGGTGTTCCTCGGGAACAGATTACCCCGACAACCTTGGACCTTGATCTGAGGGTTCCAAGGAAAGTGAAATGGGTGCTCTATCAGGAGTAGCAGACATTTCAACTTCACTTTCTAAAAGCATTCGAACAATAGGTTAGACCTAGGGAACCCCCGAATACTGATATTTTGCAAATGATCGATCCAATAAAAGCTCAATAGAAATTGGTATAAATCGGTTCATAGGACTGCGCGGAGCGTTGATTTCAGTCTAGGAACCGCTCTGTTCAGTTACACCAGAACCACTTGCATTATATCAAGCACTATCACAGAGTCACTCACACTTACAATCTCTTTTATGTCTTCGTTGTCGTGAAAGAAGGTCACAGCAATGCTGATTTAATATTCAGGATGGTCCAACAAGTCAAGTTCACGCGAAGATGGAATTCCCGGTCTACCAGGGTTACTGGAATGTCTTTCAGCGTCCTTCCTGCTGATCATTGCCCTTTGGTGCGCTATAAAACAAGAAAACAGAGGATGAGGTAGCTGCTAGTGAACCTCCCAATGGTGGTATATTCAATTCCCAAAGGCCGAAACCTGAAGAACGTAACTTTTGGTGGTATGCCACAACAGGGATCTTCCTCTATAGGAGAAATTCTTCTCCAGGATTTTCAGACAGCAAAAGTGCCTTCCTAAGGCTATCCAGTCACTATCAGGTACACCTGATCAGGTCCGCCTATCAAGTCTACCTAATAGTGTGTCTGCTCATCAGGTATCAGGTAGACCTGACAGACGGACCTTATCAGGGGTACCTGTCAGGTCTTTTCTTTTTCTTTTAGACTCTCAGGCCATCCGTTTGGCATAGGTGTATAAGCAGAGTTTCATCTGAAACTTTGATGAGAGCCACCCTGTAACACCTGATTCCTCAAGCAGCTTTTATTCTTTTTCTTTTAGACTCTCAGGCCATCCGTTTGGCATAGGTGTATAAGCAGAGTTTCATCTGAAACTTTGATGAGAGCCACCCTGTTTGTTAAAACACCTGATTCCTCAAGCAGCTTTTAATACACATTATACATATTATGATATTAACACACAACACAACCATTATTTAGGTGCCATTATTATTATTTATCCTCATCTGAAGACTGGGCGCCTTTTCCATGCCGAAGTATACCGGGCCGGAGTTGAGGTGGGTTTACACGCTCAAGCCATTTGCACAAACTGGCTTGCGCATGCCGGTTTGTTCGGTTTGCACAAAACTGTGAGAAGAACCTATGAAAAAGTATTTCTGGTCTGTGCAAATTTCAAGCCTGCGTTCACACTCGTTTACTTGTGCATACAGACTTGCACAAGCCAGTTTGTGCAAATGACTTAAGCGGGTAAACCCACCTTTATTCTATCTGGGCTTTAAACCTAGCTTGACATTTTAGCAGCCACTGGCCTTGTTATCAGGAGATTACTTTGATATGGTATGTATGTTTACTTTGAATAAGCAAAATAAAATTCAATAAAAATTTCAAATTCCAGCCACCTACTTGTCCATTAGTTTAATTTATGTAGTAATGTAGTTCACTTTTTCTGAACATAAACAAGTGCAACTATTAAGGTCAAGTCGAATAGAGTTGACCTGTACAAATAGAGCTGGTAGAGATCTACGTAGATATGACTGAATGTCTCAAAGATATATTTAATAAGTGCAACTATTAAGGTCAAGTCGAATAGAGTTGACCTGTACAAATAGAGCTGGTAGAGATCTACGTAGATATGACTGAATGTCTCATAGATATATTTAATATGATCAGATAATCCGAGAAGAGTTTTGTTTATTCTGTACGCTATTAGTTGACGCATTTGACTTCAAAATGGTCTGGTTAATTGTACTAATTGAATGGATGGACGAAATTAAAAGACAAACGTACAAAGAACTTAATGCGTTTGCTGATGACTTCATGCTGATTTGATGCTGCTGGAGTACTTCAGTAAATATACACGTGAAAATAGTGTGTCTTTCAGAGACCGGAGGAGTCTTTCGAGGCTGTTTAATAAACGTCCATTTTTTTAAGCATCTCTGAATTTTATAGAATTCTCCAACTCGGTAAAGGGACTAAAGGGAGTCACAAGTAAAACTGCTTCAATAGTGGTTTAACTACGATTCCTGGAGTACTTCAGTAAATATACACGTGAAAATAGTGTGTCTTTCAGAGACCGGAGTCTTTCGAGGCTGTTTAATAAACGTCCATTTTTATAATCATCTCTGGATTTTATAGAATTCTCCAACTCGGTAAAGGGACTAAAGGGAGTCAGTCACAAGTGAAACTGCTTCAATAGTGGTTTAACTACGATTTCATCTCCGTTTGGTGTGGATCATTTTAGATTACCAATGCCGAGTATCTTCTTGAAGTCTTCAGTAATCCCAGAGTCGAGATCCTGACCTGCAAGTCCTGTAACCATTTACTCACCATTTGAATCCACTGTGTTAACAATTTCCAAGTTTATATCAGAAGTTTCTATTCTTCTTGAAGTCTTCAGTAGTCCAGAGATCCTGACCTGCAACCATTTACTCACACATTTGAATCTACTGACTTAACAATTCCAAGTTTATATCAGAAGTTTCTATTCTTCTTGAAGTCTTCAGTAGTCCAGAGATCCTGACCTGCAACCATTTACTCACACATTTGAATCTACTGACTTAACAATTTCCAAGTTTATATCAGATCCAGTGAGAGTCCAGAGATCCTGACCTGCAACCATTTACTCACACATTTGAATCTACTGACTTAACAATTTCCAAGTTTATATCAGATCCAGTGAGTCCAGTCCGAGTTTATTCTAGACACAAACATTATGTAAGCGAGCTCTGAACAACCTTGCCATGGGCAAAAAAAAAGTATGCATGAAGAATTGAATCTTTTTTTCTCTTCGATATACACTTAACGTACCTGTTGGAACATAAATATGGTATTATGGTATCAGAAATTATCGTGGTTATGTATTCTTCAAATCTGACTTATCTGCGAGATCTTTCGCTCTAATAAATTTCACTGAGGTGGTACCCTACGTGTTATGGTGGACGACGTACAAATATTTACGTTACTTGCGCCTGGAATCGGTCCAGTGTTAAAAATAGTACACAGAGCTGCCTTCGTATTTATTCTAGATGGATGTGAAAGCACCTCCAGTGATCCAACTTCAACTTACGAGGAAGTGAAGAAAAGTACACAACACAACCATTATTTAGGTGCCATTATTATTATTTATCCTCATCTGAAGACTGGGCGCCTTTTCCATGCCGAAGTATACCGGGTCGGAGTTAAGGTGGGTTTACACGCTCAAGCCATTTGCACAAATTGGCTTGCGCATGCCGGTTTGTTCGGTTTGCACAAAACTGTGAGAAGAAAAGTAAAGTTTGTCTACAATCTACATCATCTTCTTCAGGATTTTCAGACAGCAAAAGTGCCTTCCTAAGGCTATCCAGTCACCATCAGGTACACCTGATCAGGTCCGCCTATCAAGTTTACCTGATAGTGTGTCTGCTCATCAGGTATCAGGTAGACCTGACAGACGGACCTTATCAGGGGTACCTGTCAGGTCTACCTGGCTACCTGATAGTGAGTGCCTGCTCTAAGTGCACTGTCATACATAGTTGCCAAATCCATTTTCCAATTGTGAAACTGACTATGAAATGTTTTGACATACATACGAGTATTTGTCTCTTCCAGGAATATAATGACTATGTCGAGGAAAAACGGCATGAAACTATTGATGTAAACGTAAACAGGATTTTCAGACAGCAAAAGTGCCTTCCTAAGGCTATCCAGTCACTATCAGGTACACCTGATCAGGTCCGCCTATCAAGTCTACCTGATAGTGTGTCTGCTCATCAGGTATCAGGTAGACCTGACAGACGGACCTTATCAGGGGTACCTGTCAGGTCTACCTGGATACCTGAGAGTGAGTGCCTGCTCTAAGTGCACTGTCATACATAGTTGCCAAATCCATTTTCCAATTATGAAACTGACTATGAAATGTTTTGATATACATACGAGTATTTGTCTCTTCCAGGAATAACTATGTCGAGGAAAAACGACATGAAACTATTGATGTAAACAATGAAGACTGCCATGTTGATCTGAAACGCAAGGAATAATTTCGAGTAAATAATACTGAAATTATTCTTATAATAAATAAGAATAATTTCAGTAATTCATTCAATCTCTTGTTTACGTACCACTATGACAGCTTTATTGCACCACTCGAATTGACTAACCCTAACGCAATGGCAATTGACTCACCCTAACGTCCATGCCTGCCTATACCCGAGCCAACCAGGGCCGTTCAACAGGGGGGTCTATTCGGTCCCATTTGTCCCAGGTCTGGACGCTTCAGGGGGCCTGGAGACAGCAGTTTTTTAAAATAAAGGAAAATGGAATAAGACTAAGGGTGGATCTCACCAATATTTTTTCAGTCCTTAGAAGGCCTGTAAGCTAACAGCCAGTTAAGTTCCATTTGATTTGTATAGGCTTAACAGGGTTGTTAAGCTAACAGGCTGTTAAAGACTGAAAAGAAGGTTGGTAAAACCCACCATAAGAATACATGAGCCCTTGTTTAGACTGCTGGGGTAAATCGACTTTTTAGGCTCATTCTTGTTTACTATCATTTTTCCTCTTGTTTACGATAAACAAGGAAAATGTGCATAATCAATAATCACTTATGGTAATCTCCAATTAAGTGAAGATCTTGTTTACTATCATTTTTCCTCTTGTTTACGATAAACAAGGAAAATGTGCATAATCAATAATCACTTATGGTAATCTCCAATTAAGAGAAGAATTGAGGATGCGTTGGAAAATCCCCATACGCATTCGAAATTGAGAAATCACGTGTCAATCGGATGTCTATTATTGGGAGACGCATCGTGGCTTAAATCCCTTCTAGTTATGCTGTAATCGGAATTACGTGCATGGAAACACAGTATATGCCTTCTGGCAATCTCTATTTGACGAGGGATTGTCTTTGCATTTCCCTTGGATGTCACTATCGGTGGAAATTTTGGATGTACCCCTCATTTGTCTGAGGTCTTTCGTCCTTTCATTATACCGGCGCAAAGGGCCTTTCATAAGGGGATTCTGGGAACAATGGGCATCGCATGGCGACTATACTGAAGTAAACGGGCATTTGTAAGGGTATGTTTGGAGTAATGGCCTTTTATTGGGGTATTTTGTAAGAATGGCTCTTCATAGAGAGGTTCTTGAAGTATAATGGCCTTTCATATGGTGACTTTACTGGAGTAAAGTCTTCGTAAGTACTTCGTAAGGATAAGTATTAGTTAATTTAGAGTTTAGACTGTCGAATTAGGAGAAAAAGGAGATTCTTCGAGTAATGGTCTTTCGTATAGTGTCTAATAGTGTCCCTTTTAGTCCAATGACAGTGACGTGTTCCCTAACCACCATTCCTGACGTCTGATTATTCATCTACAGCAGCATTATCATCCACAGGCAATTACGTTTCGGTTGATAGATTTCCTGAACACCTGCACGGTTTGCAAGTTGGCCAATAAAACCTCTGGTGTAATTTTCAGAGCTCAAGTTGCGTTAACCTCAAGGTAGAGTATCATGACCTGGGATGATTCACCACAACAATTTCAGATTCGCTCATTAGAGGCATTAATTTCAGAGCTCAAGTTGCGTTAACCTCAAGGTAGAGTATCATGACCTGGGATGATTCACCACAACAATTTCAGATTCGCTCATTAGAGACGGCCAATAAAACCTCTGGTGTAATTTTCAGAGCTCAAGTTGCGTTAACCTCAAGGTAGAGTATCATGACCTGGGATGATTCACCACAATAATTTCAGATTCTCTCATTAGAGACATTAAACTGGCGGTCCATCTTCTTCTTCCAATCTTCCTCTTGTTCTTCTCCTTCAGCTTCATTAGAGACATTAAACTGGCGGTCCATCTTCTTCTTCCAATCTTCCTCTTGTTCTTCTCCTTCAGCTCCCTCTCCTCCTTTTTTAGATCGTTTCGGAGTTATTGTTCTTCTTTTATGATTCACCACTTTCAGATTATTCTTCTTCCAATCTTAGTAGGTACTCTTCTTCTCCTTCTTTTTCAGATCAATTCACACCAATTTCTTGTCTTTTATTATCGCCTGTAGTGTTTTTTTCATCTGGAGGTCATTATTGACTTAAAAAGGCACTTGGGATGGATGATTCACCACAAAAATGTCAGATTCTAGGCATTAAACTGGTCTTTATTTTCTTCTTATCTTCTGATCATTTTGGTGTTAATGTTCTTGTTTCAGAAATTCGCACCAATTTCTAATTGGGAGACGCATTGTGGCTTAAATCCCTTCTAGTTATGCTGTAATCGGAATTACGTGTATGGAAACACAGTATATGCCTTCTGGCAATCTCTATTTGACGAGGGATAGTCTTTGCATTTCCCTTGGATGTCACTATCGGTGGAAATATTGAATGTAACCCCTCATTTGTCTGAGGTCTTTCGTACTTTCAGTATACTGGCGCAAAGGGCCTTTCATAACGGGATTCTGGGAACAATGGGCATCGCATGGCGACTATACTGGAGTAAACGGGCCTTTGTAAGGGTATGTTTGGAGTAATGGCCTTTTATTGGGGTATTTTGTAAGAATGGCTCTTCGTAGAGAGGTTCTTGAAGTATAATGGCCTTTCATATGGTGACTTTACTGGAGTAAACGGAC
>NW_007379325.1:0-22173 GCF_000475195.1 Diaphorina citri | reverse complement strand
ATACAATTATCTCCCCAGTTAGGTGCTGGGCCTCTGGGTAAAAGCACCAGCAAGTAACTCATTGACATACTTATGTATGAGAAAAATCTGCCGAATCGGTTTGTTTAAAGATACACAAGCGTGCTTTGATGGAACTTGGCCTAGCGCACTGCCGTTCGCTTAGATTTGTAATCAAAATTAGAAGTGCCAATTTTCGTCAACTCAGGGAATCGAACCCAAGACCTTCTGCCGGTCAAGCCATAGGTCATTTAGAAAATTCCTCGGGTATTAACCTCGCCCCTTGGTTAAGTTCCAAGAATTCTCAACTTTTTCTACCGGTTTAGCTTTTCACAATTTAACCTTGAATTTGTCAAAGATATTATTTCTCCATTCGGTGGACGGTGACTCCCCATTTTATTTTCTGAAGAAGTGGATCTCCTAATTGGCAAAGTTTGAGAGTTTCAAATCTCTCATAACGTTTACCTTAAAATGGCTAAAAAACAACTTCAACTTTCTTCTGTATGTCCCTTCTTTCTTTTCTTGTCCTATTGCAAGGAAAGTAGGTAATGATTTGATTAAATTTATCTCCTTTTATACCTTCTTCTCCGGGTACATTATTCGAATAAACTTTTACGAAGAATCCTAACTTTCATGAGGTTAAGAAATCTTTTTGTTTTAATTACGTCAGTGACCACTCGTTCTTCTACTTCACCCTAGGTCCAAAATTCATTGTCATATTTAGTTATGTCAATTATACACACAGTATCGTCAACTGGACCCTATTTTCTTAGCTTCGATCACAAAAGATCTAACCAGATCGTCGTCACTTGGGGCGTTTATTATAAACGATGGCCCTACTTATACCAATACCTATTTATACGGTCACCCTGTATAATTAATGATTCAAATCTCTCTGATTTTCAAAATCTACATCTAATGTTTGATTTTCAGAAACTACATCTTTGAGTTTCAAAATCCAAATCAACAACAGGGACCAAATAGCACCCGTTGAGGCCTCAAGTCCCCCCGGGATTACAGGACATAAGTCAAGTAACTCAATCTACCCGTGTTCAGAGCTTGGTAAACTCAGAATTTACATTTAAAATGAGAAAATTTACACAGCGTATTAAGTACCAGTTTCCCATAAAATGACAAAATACGTAAAACTTGGGTCACTTTGGTTAGATTGCGGAGGTTAAGGGACTTTTCTCAGCATGACAAACAAGGTATATTCTATTCTACCTTGTAGCTCTCTTCTATTCTGGATTGAAATCTACCTTTACACTTAATAAATAATTTAGAGTTGATAAGTAGTAAGTATCTAAGTGTCTACATCCAAGCAACAATAAATCCTGTATTCATTTACCTTTGGCTAATTGCTTATGCGAGTAATATCCGAGACAAGCAATTGGACATACTCTTGCTATTCTTAAGCCTAGTACCCATCGGAAACATTTTGGTTCGCAACAGTTGCGCAAAACAAATGTTTCTTCATCAACTTTCAAGATATGTAAAACCTATTACATACTAAAAGCCAAGAAACATGTTTCAGAAATAAGTCTGGAGAAGAAAAACGTTGCTGGATTGTTGCAAAAACATTTCTGAATTGTTGATAAGCAATGTCTCTGATGAAAATGTTGCTGGTGGGTACGAGGCTTTAAAGCTTCAAGCTCTTTGAAAGATAAAGCCATTGCTACTCGATTATTTGCTAAGTACCTGTAATTTATTAGTCTCATTGGTTCACAAGCATTATTAGTTCATAACTAGGTGTTATAGGTAACTATTTATACCTACAGGTAGGTACACGGCTTATATCTGGCGATGACTCAGAAGTGTGTGTATGTCTTCATAGGTAATGGTTTGTGCAGGTTTGGACGTTGGTATTGTACCTTTCTTATTGCCTGTAGATTATCCCTTCACATAAATAAAGAAAGACAGACCGATATCAAAATAGATAGAAAAGATATGTAGTTAGGCGGAGCGAGAGGGAGGGAGGAAAAGGAGCAATTCCCACCAATTAGGTGCTAGGTCAACAGAAGAGCACCAGAAAGAACCCCTGTGAAAAATCTGCATCCAAAATTCAAAACTTGATAAGCAGCAAGCCCGTTACCCCTGGTCCAACCATGCCTCCGATAGATACTTGAGCGTATGTGGGGTCCAGTTATGGTCAAACTAAACTAGCATTAGAATAGACCCCACAGACAACGAGCTGATGCAGTCCCACTATAGCCCATAGCACAACGAGCTTGCACTATCTTGACAGCTAGTGCAATCCCACTATCTAGACAGTTTGCAGTCCCAGAGTTCATTCTTGACCTGGGAAACTATGAGTCATGCGACATCCAATTCTTTTCAGATTAGGCTTGTTAAGTACCCTACCATGTTTTTTATTTGATTTCTTTTATTTTCAGCTTGTTTATTACACGTTATACTTAAATGTACAGGTTCTCAAGATCGATTTCAACTGGATCACCTTGTTTAGACTGCTGGGGTAAAGGGACTTTTTAGTCTCATTCGAGCAGGATAAACAAGGTATATTCTATTCTATTCTATTCTATGTTGACAGTTCCAAGTCAGGTTGTCAATACAGTACCACTATGACAGCTTTATTGCACCACTCGAATTGACTAACCCTAACGCAATGGCAATTGACTCACCCTAACGTCCATGCCTGCCTTATACCCGAGTCAACCAGGGCCGTTCAACAGGGGATTTATTTGGTCCGATTTGTCCCAGGCTTGGGCTCCTTAAGGGGCCTGGAGACAGCAGTTTTTTTTTTTTTAATAAAGGAAAATCGAATAAGACTAAGAATACACGAGACCTTGTTTAGACTGCTGGGGTAAAGGGACTTTTTAGTCTCATTTGAGCATCAGGATAAACAAGGTATATTCTATTCTAGTCTTCTTTTTCTTCGCTTTTTCCCGTGTACGGGGTTGGCGTTTTTCGTCAGCCTCTCAATCAGCCCTAACTAGGGTGATAGCTTTTTGGGCTAACATTTGGTTTTGGCTACAAATTTCACGAGTGGATGCCCTTCGCATTTACATTTGAGCCTTTGCTTGTTCTTCAACCTTTGCTTGTTCTTTAGCAAAGGAAATTCAGGCTGGTATACTCCCCTGTTTAATGTTGTAAGGAGGGGTCCATTGCTGGAGTTGGCATCAGGGCCCACTGAGGCTATGAACCGGCCCTGGATTCGACGTATGGTTTTGCCAACACCAGAACACCTGGAGGCATTGGAAATCTGGTGAAAGATCAAGGCGAAGATGATGACGAGATAGTTAGAGATACATGTGTACGCAAAAACTTCCTGAATCCTGAACAATCCGAATGTGTGCTCGAAATAGTGAATAATTCTCTTCATAGGGATATAAGGGACAAAGTCTAGGGCCATTCAAGACCTCCCTGGTGAAATATCTTGAAGGCGCACAGTGAAAGGAAAATTTAGTGGCTGGGTGGAAGAGCTCCTCCAGGAGAACCCTGCCACTTCCTTTTTCTTCTTCTTCTTCCACCTCCCTATTCGTTTTCTTTTCCGCTCTTTTTCTTCCCATCTCGAAGAACATCTTCGGCCAAGGCAATTCCAGCAGCTCTGTCCGACCATCGTGCAAATGATGGGGTCGTGAACAAGGTACAAAGAAACTGCCAGCCATGTTTAATTGTTGGATCACGACTCGGGTTTGCTCTTTATTTTCGCTTGCAAAACAAGGTCAGATCAATTAAATATTTTTGCATCGGGCGAAATACATTACATATCAGATGGTGATACTGGTGATAGCGATCAGAGGTTTTTTTGGCACCGTGAACATTGCTAAGCAGAATGTGAGCAACTTCTTGGCTGATTGAACTTCTTTTTTTATTTGTATTTATTAAAGTGTTCTAACAAATACAAATTTTCCTTCATAAATCCACATTGTAAAATTAAATATCGGTGATGGACACTTGGAAACCAAAATACCTAAGCTCTTCTTTGAGTTGTTTGCCAGCCAAATTTCAAGCGTAACCAACAATTCGTCGGTAAAATACTGATTCAAGTAATATTTTCGTTCTCCAATTGTAATCAATAATCATAATGGTTTTTTTCTTAATGAGGACAATGCAGAATGGTATTTTGGTTTCCAAGTGTCCATCACCGATATTTAATTTTACAATGTGGATTTATGAAGGAAAATTTGTATTTGTTAGAACACTTTGATAAATACAAATAAAAAAGAAGTTCAATCAGCCAAGAAGTTGCTCACATTCTGCTTAGCAATGTTGACGGTGCCAAAAAAACCTCTGATCGCTATCACCATTTGATATGTGATGTATTTCGCCCGATGCAAAAATATTTAATTGATCTGACCTTGTTTTGCAAGCGAAAATAAAGAGCAAACCCGAGTCGTGATCCAACAATTAAACATGGCTGGCAGTTTCTTTGTACCTTGTTCACGACCCCATCATTTGCACGATGGTCGGACAGAGCTGCTGGAATTGCCTTGGCCGAAGATGTTCTTCGACATGGGAAGAAAAAGAGCGGAAAAGAAAACGAATAGGGAGGTGGAAGAAGAAGAAAAAGGAAGTGGCAGGGTTCTCCTGGAGGAGCTCTTCCACCCAACCACTAAATTTTCCTTTCACTGTGAGCCTTCAAGATATTTTACCAGGGAGGTCTTGAATGGCCCTAGACTTTGTCCCTTATATCCCTATGAAGAGAATTCTTCACTATTTCGAGCAAACATTCGGATTTGTTCAGGATTCAGGAAGTTTTTTGCGTGCACATGTATCTCGAACTATCTCGTCATCATCTTCGCCTTGATCTTTCACCAGATTTCCAATGCCTCCAGGTGTTCTGGTGTTGGCAAAACCATACGTCGAATCCAGGGCCGGTTCATAGCCTCAGTGGGCCCTGATGCCAACTCCAGCAATGGACCCCTCCTTACAACATTAAACAGGGGAGTATACCAGCCTGAATTTCCTTGTTCTCCTGGAGGAGCTCTTCCACCCAACCACTAAATTTTCCTTTCACTGTGAGCCTTCAAGATATTTTACCAGGGAGGTCTTGAATGGCCCTAGACTTTGTCCCTTATATCCCTATGAAGAGAATTCTTCACTATTTCGAGCAAACATTCGGATTTGTTCAGGATTCAGGAAGTTTTTTGCGTACACATGTATCTCGAACTATCTCGTCATCATCTTCGCCTTGATCTTTCACCAGATTTCCAATGCCTCCAGGTGTTCTGGTGTTGGCAAAACCATACGTCGAATCCAGGGCCGGTTCATAGCCTCAGCGGGCCCTGAAGTCAACTCCAACAATGGATCCTCCTGACAACATTAAAAAAAAAAAATATATACTAGACTAGAAAAAATATACTAGAAAAAAATATACCTTGGTTATCCTGCTCGAATGAGCCTAAAAAGTCGATTCACCCCAGCAGTCTAAACAAGAGCTCATGTATTGTTATGGTGGGTTTCACCAACCTTCTTTTCAGTCTTTAACAGCCTGTTAGCTTAACAACCCTGTTAAGCCTGTACAAATCAAATGGAACTTAACTGGCTGTTAGCTTACAGGCCTTCTAAGGACTGAAAAAATAGTGGTGAGATCCACCCTTAGTCTTATTCCATTTTCCTTTATTTAAAAAAAAACTGCTGTCTCCAGGCCCCCTGAAGCGTCCAGACCTGGGACAAATCGGACCAAATAAACCCCCTGTTGAACGGCCCTGGTTGGCTCGGGTATAAGGCAGGCATGGACGTTAGGGTGAGTCAATTTGCCATTGCGTTAGGGTTAGTCAATTCGAGTGGTGCAATGAAGCTGTCATAGTGGTACTGTATTGACAACCTGACTTGGAACTGTCAACATAGTGGGACTGCAAACTGTCTATTAGATAGTGGGATTGCACTAGCTGTCAAGAGAGTGCATAGTGCAAGCTCGTTGTGCTATGGGCTATAGTGGGACTGCATCAGTTCGTTGTCTGTGGGGTCTATTCTAATGCTAGTTTAGTTTGACCATAACTGGACCCCACAACCCACATACGCTCAAGTATCTATCGGAGGCATGTTTGGACCAGGGGTAACGCGCTTGCTGCTTATCAAGTTTTGAATTTTGGATGCAGATTTTTCGCAGGGGTTCTTTCTGGTGCTCTTCTGTTGACCTAGCATCTAATTGGTGGAAATTGCTCCTTTTCCTCCCTCCCTCTCGCTCCGCCTAACTATATCTTTTCTATCTATTTTGATGTCGGTCTGTCTTTCTTTATTTATGTGAAGGTATAATCTACAGGCAACAAGAAAGGTACAATACCTACGTCCAAACCTGCACAACCCATTACCTATGAAGATATAGACATACTTCTGAGTCATCGCCAGATATAAGCCGTGTACCTACCTGTAGGTATAAATAGTTACCTATAACACCTAGTTATGAACTAATAATGCTTGTGAACCAATGAGACTAATAAATTACAGGTACTTAGCAAATAATCGAGTAGCAATGGCTTTATCTTTCAAAGAGCTTGAAGCTTTAAAGCCTCGTACCCACCAGCAACATTTTCATCAGAGACATTGTTTATCAACAATTCAGAAATGTTTTTGCAACAATCTAGCAACGTTTTTCCTCTCCACACTTATTTCTGAAACATGTTTCTTGGCTTTTAGTATGCAATAGGTTTTATCTTGAAAGTTGGTCAAGAAACATTTGTTTTGCGCGACTGTTGCGAACCAAAATGTTTCCGATGGGTACTAGGCTTAAGAATAGCAAGAGTAGGTATGTCCAATTGCTTGTCTCTGATATTACTCGCATAAGCAATTAGCCAAAGGTAAATGAATACAGGATTTATTGTTGCTTGGGTGTAGACACTTAGATACTACTTATCAACTGTAAATTATTTATTAAGTGTAAAGGTAGAGTTCAATCCAGAATAGAAAAGGGCTACAAGGTAGAATAGCAATAGAATATACCTTGTTTGTCATGCTGAGAAAAGTCCCTTAACCTCCGCAATCTAACCAAAGTGACCCAAGTTTTACGTATTTTGTCATTTTTTGGGAAACTGGTACTTAATACGCTGTGTAAATTTTCTCATTTTAAATGTAAATTCTGAGTTTACCAAGTTCTGAACACGGGTAGATTGACTTACATATGTCCTGTAATCCCGGGGGGACTTGAGGCCTCAACGGGTGCTATTTGGTCCCTGTTGTTGGTTTGAATTTTGAAACTCAAAGATGTAGTTTCTGAAAATCAAACATTAGATGTAGGTACCTTGTCGGATTGTCCGGTCCGGCGTCCCTTCAACCGGGTTTATCGATAGCGATAGTAATGTAACCCAGGAATTTTGCTATTAGCTGCCAGGGAGTCCAGGAACCAACTGACTCTTATTGTGGACGACTCTTATTCTGGAGTTGATATTGTTGACCAACCCCAATTTGAAATGGGAGACTTTTGGTAGCAATCAGTGATCGATTTTTGTTAGTGCTATCTAAATGAAAACCGAAAGGTCTATAACAAATACATGCATTTTCTGTCACTATTAGTCAATATTCTTCAGTAGATCTATTACATAGTACATACACATAAATACTGTGGTTAACATCTGATTTTACAGTGGTCACTAGGTCCGATCTCAATGTCTTCCAAATCTTCAGTCCACTAACGAAGTTATGAAATCGTAAAACAAAATTATGACGTCAGAACCAAAGAATGCCAAGGGGAGATGGACAAAATCTTCCGAGTTTTCGTTGCATAACAGCACGAGAAATAGAAAGTCTCGCGCGTTCTTACAACTTACATCAAACTCTTACCGAGCTAATTGTCGAATTTCAACATGGGTCTGTCATCACTTCTCAATCAGGCAAATCATCGCCAGGCAGACCCCAGCAGAGAAGACTCGGTCCTCAGGATTTTCGACGTTGAATGGAAAGATATTTGAGGTGTAGTAAGACATTTCATTACCAATGCTGTTTCCAGTGGCGTAGAGTATTTTTCTATGTGGGAGATTAATCATTTTCTTTGTGGGAGATTAATCATAAGAGCATTGGTTCTGTCACTTAGATTGATATCATCTGGTCACGACAGGAGAGGACACTCTATTTCGACCAATATTGGCTGCTCTATCGTCCCTGTTTCATTGAGGCATAGTTTTGATATTCCTCTCTTTACGTACCCTATCCTTGGAGAATTCCAAAAATTTTTTGTTTTTTTTTTTCGCCTCTAATGTTTTTTTTTTTTTTTTTTTCATCTGGAGGTCATTATTGACTTAAAAAGGCACTTGGGATGGATGATTCACCACAAAAATGTCAGATGCTAGGCATTAAACTGGTCTTTATTTTCTTATCTTCTGATCATTTTGGTGTTAATGTTCTTGTTTCTGAAATTCGCACCAGTTTTTACTTTTTTTTCCATCACCTGTAATTATTTTCACCTGGAGCTCATTCTTGACCTGGGAAACTATGAGTCATGCGACATCCAATTCTTTTCACATTAGGCTTGTTAAGTACCCTACCATGTTTTTTTATTTGATTTCTTTTGTTTTCAGCTTGTTTATTACACGTTATACTTAAATGTACAGGTTCTCAAGATCGATTTCAACTGGATCGCTGGACATAATTTCTTAATCCTCAAGGAGATTTTACCCTGAAGTACTCTTGCCAAATATATGATTCATCGGAATTCCAATGAATCACGTCTAGTCTGGGACCTACTGAGACGCTTTTTTCCTGATGTAAAAGTGGTGTTGAATTCAATTGGATTCAAGGTTGTTGACTTTCAAGAGCAGGACTTGGACACCCATTAATATTCGACCAGTGCTGAAACGGAACTTGACCTGAAAAAAGGTGATTCATTCGACTATGAAATATTGCATCAAATTTCAAGCTTTTTTTCTCCTGATAATTATGGTCTTTTGGTATTTGAAATAGAGAATGCCAGAAGGCATATACTGTGTTTCCATACACGTAATTCCGATTACAGCATAACTAGAAGGGATTTAAGCCACAATGCGTCTCCCAATAATAGACATCCGATTGACACGTGATTTCTCAATTTCGAATGCGTATGGGGATTTTCCAACGCATCCTCAATTCTTCACTTAATTGGAGATTACCATAAGTGATTATTGATTATGCACATTTTCCTTGTTTATCGTAAGCAAGAGGAAAAATGATAGTAAACAAGAGATTGATGATTGAATGAATTACTGAAATTATTCTTATTTATTATAAGAATAATTTCAGTATTATTTACTCGAAATTATTCCTTGCGTTTCAGATCAACATGGTAGTCTTCATTGTTTACATCAATACTCGTAGTTTCATTTTACGTTTACATCTCATGCCGTTTTTCCTCGACATAGTTATTCCTGGAAGAGACAAGGTGAATCATCCCAGGTCATGATACTCTACCTTGAGGTTAACGCAACTTGAGCTCTGAAAATTACACCAGAGGTTTTATTGGCCAACTAGAAAACCGTGCAGGTGTTCAGGAAATCTATCAACCGAAACGCAATTGCCTGTGGATGATAATGCTGATGAATAATCAGGCATCAGGAATGGTGGTTAGGGAACACGTCACTGTCATTGGACTAAAGGGGACACTATTAGACACTATACGAAAGACCATTACTCGAAGAATCTCCTTTTTCTCCTGATTCGACAGTCTAAACTCTAAATTAACTAATACTTATCCTTACGAAGTACTTACGAAGGCTTTACTCCAGTAAAGTCACCATATGAAAGGCCATTATACTTCAAGAACCTCTCTATGAAGAGCCATTCTTACAATTCTTACAAAATACCCCAATAAAAGGCCATTACTCCAAACATACCTTTACAAAGGCCCGTTTACTTCAGTATAGTCGCCATACGATGCCCATTGTTCCCAGAATCCCCTTATGAAAGGCCCTTATACTGAAAGTACGAAAGACCTTAGACAAATGAGAGGTTACATTCAAAATTTCCACCGATAGTGACATCCAAGGGAAATGCAAAGACTACCCCTCGTCAAATAGAGAATGCCAGAAGGCATATACTGTGTTTCCATACACGTAATTCCGATTACAGCATAACTAGAAGGGATTTAAGCCACAATGCGTCTCCCAATAATAGACATCCGATTGACACGTGATTTCTCAATTTCGAATGCGTATGGGGATTTTCCAACGCATCCTCAATTCTTCACTTAATTGGAGATTACCATAATGGCAGCTAATAGCAAAATTCCTGGGTTACATTACTATCGCTATCGATAAACCCGGTTGAAGGGACGCCGGACCGGACAATCCGACGAATCAAATATGTACGTTGGATAAAAGCAGATCAAAGCGTCGAATCTAAATTCGTGTTAGGGAGAGTTTGCAACGATCTAAGTATCTTAGGGTTGACGTTATCCATATCCAATCTCACATCAGAACTCACGCCCTCATACCTCATACACATACGTTATACGGTTATATGTTGCAGCGTTGGTACAATTCTCGTCATTTCATATTATCTCCATTCTCCATTCCATGAGCGAAATAAAATTCAATAAAAATTTCAAATTCCAGCCACCTACTTGTCCATTAGTTTAATTTATGTAGTAATGTAGTTCACTTTTTCTGAACATAAACAAGTGCAACTATTAAGGTCAAGTCGAATAGAGTTGACCTGTACAAATAGAGCTGGTAGAGATCTACGTAGATATAACTGAATGTCTCGTAGATAGATAAACAATGTCTCTGATGAAAATGTTGCTGGTGGGTACGAGGCTTTAAAGCTTCAAGCTCTTTGAAAGATAAAGCCATTGCTACTCAATTATTTGCTAAGTACCTGTAATTTATTAGTCTCATTGGTTCACAAGCATTATTAGTTCATAACTAGGTGGTGGTATAGGTAACTATTTATACCTACAGGTAGGTACACGGCTTATATCTGGCGGTGACTCAGAAGTGTGTGTATGTCTTCATAGGTAATGGTTTGTGCAGGTTTGGACGTAGGTATTGTACCTTTCTTGTTGCCTGTAGATTATCCTTTCACATAAATAAAGAAAGACAGACCGACGTCAAAATAGATAGAAAAGATATAGTTAGGCGGAGCGAGAGGGAGGGAGGAAAAGGAGCAATATCCACCAATTAAGTGCTAGGTCAACAGAACAGCACCAGAAAGAACCCCTGCGAAAAATCTGCATCCAAAATTCAAAACTTGATAAGCAGCAAGCGCGTAAGCGCGTTACCCCTGGTCCAACCATGCCTCCGATAAATAGGTAGGTACTTGAGCGTATGTGGGGTCCAGTCTCCAGTTATGGTCAAACTAAACTAGCATTAGAATAGACCCCACAGACAACGAACTGATGCAGTCCCACTATAGCCCATAGCACAACGAGCTTGCACTATGCACTATCTTGACAGATAGTGCAATCCCACTATCTAGACAGTTTGCAGTCCCACTTTATTTTTTATTTCTTTTTTCTTTGTGTGTTAATATCATAATATGTATAATGTGTATTAAAAGCTGCTTGAGGAATCAGGTGTTTTAACAAACAGGGTGGCTCTCATCAAAATGTCAGATGAAACTCTGCTTATACACCTATGCCAAACGGATGGCCTGAGAGTCAAAAAGAAAAGGAGTGATTGATAACATTATTTAACTGATTAGTCCTTGTAAAATCAGCCTTCAAAAGAAGAATTTCTCCTATAGAGGTAGATCCCTGTTGTGGCATACCACCAAAAGTTACGTTCTTCAGGTTTCGGCCTTTGGGAATTGAATATACAACCATCGGGAGGTTCACTAGCAGCTACCTCATCCTCTGTTTCCTTGTTTTCTAGCGCTCCAAAGGGCAATGATCAGCAGGAAGGACACTGAAAGACATTCCAGTAACCCTGGTAGACCGGGAATTCCATCTTCGCAATCAGGTGTTACAGGGTGGCTCTCATCAAAGTTTCAGATGAAACTCTGCTTATACACCTATGCCAAACGGATGGCCTGAGAGTCTAAAAGAAAAAGAAAAGGAGTGATTGATAACATTATTTAACTGATTATTCCTTGTAAAATCAGCCTTCAAAAGAAGAATTTCTCCTTTAGCCCTGTTGTGGCATACCACCAAAAGTTACGTTCTTCAGGTTTCGGCCTTTGGGGATTGAATATACGACCATTAGGAGGTTCACTAGCAGCTACTTCATCCTCTGTTTTCTTGTTTTATAGCGCTCCAAAGGACAATGATCAGGAAGGACCTGGTATGCCAAACGGATGGCCTGAGAGTCTAAAAGAAAAAGAAAAGGAGTGATTGATAACATTATTTAACTGATTATTCCTTGTAAAATCATCAGCCTTCAAAAGAAGAATTTCTCCTATAGAGGAAGATCCCTGTTGTGGCATACCACCAAAAGTTACGTTCTTCAGGTTTTGGCCTTTGGGAATTGAATATACCACCATTGGGAGGTTCACTAGCATTACCTCATCCTCTGTTTCCTTGTTTTATAGCGCTCCATAGGGCAATGATCAGCAGGAAGGACGCTGGAAGACATTCCAGTAACCCTGGTAGACCGGGAATTCCATCTTCGCGTGAACTTGACTTGGACCATCCTGAATATTAAATCAGCATTGCTGTGACCTTCTTTCACGACAACGAAGACATAAAAGAGATTGTAAGTGTGAGTGACTCTGTGATAGTGCTTGTGGAATGGAGAATGGAGGTAATATGAAATGACGAGAATTGTACCAACGCTGCAACATATAACCGTATAACGTATGTGTATGAGGGCGTGAGTTCTGATGTGAGATTGGATATGGATAACGTCAACCCTAAGATACTTAGATCGTTGCAAACTCTCCCTAACACGAATTTAGATTCGACGCTTTGATTTGCTTTTATCCAACGTACATATTTGATTCGTCGGATTGTCCGGTCCGGCGTCCCTTCAACCGGGTTTATCGATAGCGATAGTAATGTAACCCAGGAATTTTGCTATTAGCTGCCAAGGAGCAGGGAGTCCAGGAACCAACTTACTCTTATTGTGGACGACTCTTATTCTGGAGTTGATATTGTTGACCAACCTCAATTTGAAATGGGAGACTTTTGGTAGCAATCAGTGATCGATTTTTGATTGTGCTATCTAAATGAAAACCGAAAGGTCTATAACAAATACAGGCATTTTCTGTCACTATTCGTCAATATTCTTCAGTAGATCTACTACATATGTACATTCCGACTCGGGTTTGCTCTTTATTTTCGCTTGCAAAACAAGGTCAGATCAATTAAATATTTTTGCATCGGGCGAAATACATCACATATCAAATGGTGATAGCGATCAGAGGTTTTTTTGGCACCGTCAACATTGCTAAGCAGAATGTGAGTAACTTCTTGGCTGATTGAACTTCTTTTTTTATTTGTATTTATTAAACTGCTCTAACAAATACAAATTTTCCTTCATAAATCCACATTGTAAAATTAAATATCGGTGATGGACACTTGGAAACCAAAATACCTAAGCTCTTCTTTGAGTTGTTTGCCAGCCAAATTTCAAGCGTAACCAACAATTCGTCGGTAAAATACTGATTCAAGTAATATTTTTGTTCTCAAATTGTAATCAATAATCATAATGGTTTATTCTTAATGAGGACAATGCAGAAAGTAATTAGCACGGATGAAATAGAAATTCAATAGTCCAATATTGTTACTATTGTCACCGACCTAACCTAACACGAAGAACAATCAAGTTGGAAGCGTAGCCAATGATATTTTATGTCTGTAATGAGAAATGACTGATTATGATTACTGATCACCGTGATAACAAAATCATAGAAGTGGCTAGGTAGATAATTAATAAGCACTAAGCAGGGTAGTGGTAGGGCCTGCTTAAAAGAGCTGGTTCCGGATGGTACCTAATACGAGTCCAAGTTATGTTTCAACTCTTCGCTCTGAAGATCATGGAGCGTTGACCCCAAGGTTATTTTCGACCATTTGGGCAAAAAAACTGTTTGATATCAGGAGAGAATCTCGTTCCAGACATTTCCTTGCTCAAGAGATTGGTCTAGCCCTCCAACTGTCTTATGTAGTAGCACCCAGTTATGACTTAGTATATCAATCCGGAAACTACATTATTTGTGACAAAATATTTGTCAAAGTTGCCAAAGGTCCACCAAGGCAGGTGATCACTTAGGCAAAGAGAGAAGAAGAAATCCACTCCGAGTCGTCCAACTCTAGCGGAGACTACGGACTACTTCAAAGTCTTCAAACCTTTGACATCTCCAAGGCAGGTGATCACTTAGGCAAAGAGAGAAGAAGAAATCCACTCCGAGTCGTCCAACTCTAGCGGAGACTACGGACTACTTCAAACCATTGACATCCGACATGAGGTTGTTGAAGTGTTCCATCTCATACAGATCGCCAACATATGACATGAGGTTGTTGAAGTGTTCAACTTAGATCGCCAAGTCGCGAGCTACACAGATCGGCGGGAACTGCCGCGAGCATGTGCAAAGCAAATCGCCTAATCGCTCCCGACACAGCGATTATGATCGCGTAGGTTGAATTTAATTGGATTCAAGGTTGTTGACTTTCAAGAGCAGGACATGGACACCCATAAATATTCGACCAGTGCTGAAACGGAACTTGACCTGAAAAAAGGTGATTCATTCGACTATGAAATATAGCATCAAATTTCAAGCTTTTTTTCTCCTGATAATTATGGTCTTTTGGTGTCTTAGTCAATTTCGAACAAATTAAAATAAATGAGGGTTTCGCCACCTTTTTGTTTTGCAACAATGAAACGGCACTTAAGGATCTGTTTCTTAACAAAACCGGAGTATGTCCCTCTTCAGATGGGCAATAAGAGATACAATATACAATTATCTCCCCAGTTAGGTGCTGGGCCTCTGGGTAAAAGCACCAGCAAGTAACTCATTGACATACTTATGTATGAGAAAAATCTGCCGAATCGGTTTGTTTAAAGATACACAAGCGTGCTTTGATGGAACTTGGCCTAGCGCACTGCCGTTCGCTCAGATGACATGAGGTTGTTGAAGTGTTCCACCTCATACAGATTGCCAACATATGACATGAGGTTGTTGAAGTGTTCAACTTAGATCGCCCAGTCGCGAGCTACACAGATCGGCGGGAACTACCGCGAGCATGTGCAAAGCAAATCGCCTAATCGCTCCCGACACAGCGATTATGATCGCGTAAATTAAAATAAATGAGGGTTTCGCCACCTTTTTGTTTTGCAACAATGAAACGGCACTTAAGGATCTGTTTCTTAACAAAACCGGAGTATTTGCCTCTTCAGATGGGCAATAAGAGATACAATTATCTCCCCAGTTAGGTGCTGGGCCTCTGGGTAAAAGCACCAGCAAGTAACTCATTGACATACATATGTATGAGAAAAATCTGCCGAATCGGTTTGTTTAAAGATACACAAGCGTGCTTTGCTGGAACTTGGCCTAGCGCACTGCCGTTCGCTTCAATGTGCTACTTCCGCGTTTTAGATCACAACGATCGCATAAATCAATATTCTTAAACGATCCATATCTTGCCACTCATATTTTAAACTTTAAACGATCGATATCTTACGACTGAGATCAATCCCATCGATCTTATCTATTTAATTGATCTGGCGATATAAATAGATGAAAATTTGCGACTATTTCAATGTAGGGGGAAATTGGAACAAGCTCAACTTCAGAACAACTTACCGACTTAACCATTGCTGTTTTGAACTTGGGAATACCAAGGCGGTTAATATGCATATTATGTATTGACTACATAATAACTGCAATTAAAATACCATTGTGGTACATTGAAAAGGTTAAACATCATGTTATGTGTTTCAGAAAAAGCGACCGATCTCAAACATCTTGGCTGTTATTCACCTAATGATTTTGAAGTTGCAATGCGACGGTCTAGATTAGACCCAAGTCTGCAGTACACACAATGTGTATGTCATAGGATCCGTCGAAAGGTTGTAGGATCCAAATGTAAGGTAAGTCTACAGACAAAACGTAGTGTATCAGGCTTTACCTGTGATCCATCAATAACTACATCTACATAGACTACTGATTCTCTACTGAGTTGGATCGTAAGTCTGCAGACAAATGATGTGAGCCCAACACAACGCTTTGACTGTGATACATCTACATAGACTGATCTTTCTACTGATTCTTCAAAAGCGTTGTGATGTTTGCTGCCGATTCCGTTTGAACTAATCGGTCTATTGATAACACATGAGAGGTGAACACCTCACTATTATGTTCGATATTTGTGCTCCGTCATTTGTCTTTATTATCATAACCAATAGGGTGTCTGAACTTTTGGTTCTTGTGGCCACGAACAAAATGTGCTGGATAAGACTTGCTGATATCAAAAAATTGTCTGTTAAAAAGTTCACTCATAACGTTTACCTTAAAATGGCTAAAAAACAACTTCAACTTTCTTCTGTATGTCCCTTCTTTCTTTTCTTGTCCTATTGCAAGGAAAATAGGTAATGATTTGATTAAATTTATCTCCTTTTAAACCTTCTTCTCTGGGTACATTATTCGAATAAACTTTTACGAAGAATCCTAACCTTCATAAGGTTAAGAAATCTTTTCGTTTTAATTACGTCAGTGACCACTCTTCCTTCTACTTCACCCTAGGTCTAAAATTCATTGTCATATTTAGTTATGTCAATTATACACACAGTATCGTCAACCAGGCCCTATTTTCTTAGCTTCGATCACAAAAGATCTAACCAGATCGTCGTGACTTAGGGCGTTTATTATAAACGATGGCCCTACTTATACCAATACCTATTTATACGATCACCCTGTATAATTAATGACTGTCAGACTTCACAAGACGGAAATCACCATCCTCGGGCAATTTTCTATTGATGATCGTTTTGGAAAGTTAATTTTATTTAATTGTTCATTGATTTTTTTTTTCAATCAATATTGTGGCGCGTTTCGCCGGAGTGCGTTAAGCTTCATCGATTCAGGATTTAGCCTCTGGAACAGAAAAGCCTGAGGAGTAGTAGAAAATTACAACTAAAGATAGTATGGTCTCTAGACTGCTCAAGAAACAACTCTATCACAAGCTCAAGATGTTTTGGTTTCTGTCCATCTTCTTTTTCTTCACCTTTTCCCGTGTACAGACGGGGTCGGCGTTTTTCGTCAGCCTCTCAATCAGCCCTTTTGGTTTTTGTCGGTAATGTATTTGAATGTTTGGTCTCTCCAATTTAAATTGAAGGAATTTCCTCAAGAGGATTAGATCAGCTGATAAATATGATTGTGATCCCCTGTTAGCAAAGCGTGTTGAAAATTTTCTTATACTTCCAAATAAGTCTCCTCCAATCTCTTGGACAGATTCTTCAAAATTATGTCATCCTCGCTCAAAATGTTTATTATTTATCATTAGTTACTTTCGCTTTCAAACCTAAATACCGGTAAAAAGGAAAAGTTCCATGGAATGTCTAACTCTGACTGAATAAACCTTTAGTATATACATTTTCACAAGCGATACCTAGATTGATTTTGATTACACTGATAATATCATTCCAGAAGCTCTATCCTGAGGAGTGAGTAGAAAATTACAACTAAAATAGTATGGTCTCTAGACTGCTCAAGAAACAACTCTATCACAAGCTCAAGATGTTTTAGTTTCTGTCCGTCTTCTTTTTCTTCACCTTTTCCCGTGTACAGACGGGGTCGGCGTTTTTCGTCAGCCTCTCAATCAGCCCTTTTGGTTTTTGTCGGTAATGTATTTGAATGTTTAATCTCTTCAATTTAAATTGAAGGAATTTCCTCAAGAGGATTAGATCAGCTGATAAATATGTGATCCCCTGTTAGCAAAGCGTGTTGAAAATTTTCTTATACTTCCAAATAAGTCTCCTCCAATCTCTTGGACAGATTCTTCAAAATTATGTCCATGGAATGTCTAACTCTGACTGAATAAACCTTTAGTATACTTACATTTTCACAAGCGGTACCTAGATTGATTTTGATTACACTGATAATATCATTCCAGAAGCTCTAGCTCAGCAATTCAGAAACTATTCGAAGCAAACTTGGCACTCTTGGGAGAAGATTTACCAAAGTATGTCATGTATGAAACAAAATCCATAAAGACGAGTGGGTAAATTAGATTC
Organism: Diaphorina citri; assembly: GCF_000475195.1. Lineage (NCBI taxonomy): Eukaryota > Metazoa > Arthropoda > Insecta > Hemiptera > Psyllidae > Diaphorina > Diaphorina citri. Next base: position 4,144 of record NW_007379325.1, on the reverse strand, counting down.
CGAGATAAGATCAGAACTAGTGCTATGCTGCTAGTGCTACTGTAGAGCAGTGTACACAATTTGTGACCAGAATAATCAACTCTGTCCATTTAATGAGTAGGTAGTTCAAATAAGGCTCATTATTGGATGGTTTACATAACGGCCGTAATGTCCGGGCTGATATTATTTTTATTGCTCGTTTTATAGACCTACCGAGTCGTTTTATGTACAACATAAACAATGATTAGATATTGGTTCCGTCGTCGTGGGGCAGTCAGTGGAAAACAATAGCCACAATCGGGTACTCTTTATGTTGAGGAGTGTGTCCCTGTAAGATACACAATTTTACTTACAGGGACCACGGACTAAGTCCACTATTCGTTTTTGCTGTCTGTCAAATCAATCATTCAAATAAATAGACAAAAAAACCTTTGTCAATACTGCTTGCGAATATATGGTTTAAAGGAATTTTCAGTCCCATTTTGATATGGGCAGATTAGGAAGTATAAGTTGAAGCCTATAACGAGATTTTCTCTTTCTATCCTCTTAGGATGGGTATTTCAATCCAGATTATATCAGGAGTCAGTTCAAACCTAATTCGTACCCGGATAGGTATTCGTTTAGCTCGATTCTATGTTTATCTCAAATCAGAGATAATCCATGAACTTATGGAGATTTGGCGTAGAATAGAATAGAATATACCTTTTTTATCCTGATCAAATGAGACTAAAAAGTCCCTTTTCCCCAGCAGTCTAACTACACGGACGTCCGTTTCCATTTTGACCGAACCCCAAGAGCATGTTTACCTTTATGTATGGAGAGGCCTTCCACACGCATTGGGTGTCTGAAATGTTCAAGATATACAAGGACCACTTTCTCCCAGTTTGGTCTGCTTTGGATCCTCGAGATGAGACCGAAGTGTTGGTGACTATTTGTCAAAGTGGTTTTTGGTTCATGTTACTTCCAAGTCGAACTCGATATTTCTTACGTGTAGACTTCTTGTTATAGAGGCTCCGTTCTCACTTGTGCGTTTCTAATGGTACTTAATATCAAATATTTATTTTTAAAGTTTACAGATTTTACACAACATTTTCAACTTAAGGACTACTTGATATTATGTGCCTTTAACTCTCAGACGATACTGTAATAGAATAGAATAGAATAGAATATACCTCATTTATACAGCTATAGGATGAGACTAAAGAGTCCCTTTACTCCGCAGAATACGGAGTACGGACTTTATTGTACTAAATTCTACTAAATAAATGCGTACAGCGTACACCCTTCAACAGCAGCTATTGTCAAGGTTGTAATTTAGGAACTACTGTCCGGTGTGGCGTCCAATCTTTCAAGCCCCTTTATCCAAAAGGCCATCATTATTTGGCAGGTATCATTTAATCCTTTTCAAAAGTGTACTCAAATGTTATCTTAATCTGATGGATCAATTTGTCACTCGCCCATTTAAATGTGGTAGCATTCAGTTTAAATTGATTAGACTGGTCGGTTATCTAATCATGGTAGGCGCCTGTATACTGGTTTTAGCATTATCTTCTTAATCTTCATATTCTTCATGGTGTCTTCATTTGAACACTCGGATCGATTTGTATTGTGCTCGGACGTTTATCCCAAGATTGATTTGACAAAGAGCTGGTTGTATTTCTAGGAAGATGCTGCATAGATGTTTCCATCAGATATCTTACTTCTTTTCATGACAGGTTTTCTACCGTTGATAAATACAATTTGCACATCAGATAGACATTAGACATCACATTAAAGATACCTGTAAATACCAACCATAGGTGCCTGTAATAATTTTCTTTTCACCATTTTATGCATACTTAAACCCTACAGCTTAACTCCACACAAAAAGCCCACTCCGAGGCTTAGGTGTAGGAGCAATCAGCCCCAAAGGATGGGTTAAGCTTCTATGAAACCACTTGAACCTTAAACTCAAATCAAAAAGCGTTACCCCTGCCGTTAGCCAGCCCCGCCTGATAAGGGACGCAGAAGGAAGAAGACGTCATACATCAGCGTCATTGTAAAAACAAACAACATATTGATATCCGCCCTTATATTTTCACACAATTTTTTACGAGTGATAAACAGTTTAATTATCTTAGTACAACACACTGATGTTTGTCCAAATTACATGGCAGATGTAACTGGTGAAGAGATTGTGAGAGAGAAATGACACCACCTTCCTGCTCAACATTAGGTTGTCTCACGGACAAAAGATACCAGATACCAGATACCAAGAGAATTTGACCAGAAGATATTGAGAGGGGTATAAGAAGGGAGAATGCTTTTTTAAGATAGAAGATTATTTTAAACAACCCAAAAATTAGAAACAAAATCGTCACTTGACAAACAGATGATCATTCTGAATCTGCTGAAATGGATATGGTCCACACACGTTATTCATAAATGAAATGCAATAACACGATTTAAACGATTCAATTTCGGGGCAATGGTGCAATCCAGATGCAAGTTGTTCCCAAGTTGGATGGCATTTATGTTCTTCTGACCAATATGTTCTACATTGATACCGTCGATATTACAATGTGCTACTTCCGCGTTTTAGATCACAACGATCGCATAAATCAATATTCTTAAACGATCCATATCTTGCCACTCATATTTTAAACGATCGATATCTTACAACTGAGATCAATCCCATCGATCTTATCTATTTAATTGATCTGGCGATATAAATAGATGCAAATTTGCGAGCATTTCAATGTAGGGGGAAATTGGAACACGCTCAACTTTAGAACAACTTACCGACTTACCCACTGCTGTTTTGAACTTGGGAGTAGCAAGGCGGTTAATATGCATATTATGTATTGACAACATAATAACTGCAATTAAAATACCATTGTGATACGTTGAAACCCGACCTAACCTAACACGAAGAACAATCAAGTTGGAAGCGTAGCCAATGATATTTTATGTCTGTAATGAGAAATGACTGATTATGATTTGATTAATGATCACCGTGATAACAAAATCATAGAAGTGGCTAGGTAGATAATTAAGCAGGGTAGTGGTAGGGCCCGCTTAAAAGAGCTGGTACCTAATACGAGTCCAAGTTATGTTTCAACTGTTCGCGCTGAAGATCATGGTGCGTTGACCCCAAGGTTATTTTCGACCATTTGGGCAAAAAAACTGTTTGATATCAGGAGAGAATCCCGTTCCAAACATTTTCTTGCTCAAGAGATTGGTCTAGCCCTTCAGCCTTATGTAATAGCGCCCAGTTATAACTTAGTGTATCAATCCGGAAACTACATTTGTGACAAAATATTTGTCAAAGTTGCCAAAGGTCCACCAAGGCAGGTGATCACTTAGGCAAAGAGAGAAAGAAATCCACTTCGAGTCGTCCAACTCTAGCGGAGACTATACGAGACTACTTCAAACCATTGACATCCGACATGAGGTTGTTGAAGTGTTCCATCTCATACAGATCGCCAACATATGACATGAGGTTGTTGAAGTGTTCAACTTAGATCGCCAAGTCGCGAGCTACACAGATCGGCGGGAACTGCCGCGAGCATGTGCAAAGCAAATCGCCTAATCGCTCCCGACACAGCGATTATGATCGCGTAGAGCAAATATAGAACGATCTACGTGAGGTGAACAATGTGCTACTTCCGCGTTTTAGATCACAACGATCGCATAAATCAATATTCTTAAACGATCCATATCTTGCCACTTATATTTTAAACGATCGATATCTTACGACTCTTGAGATATGAGATCAATCGATCTTATCTATTTAATTGATCTGGCGATGGCGATATAAATAGATGCGAATTTGCGAGCATTTCAATGCAGGGGGAAATTGGAACACGCTCAACTTTAGAACAACTTACCGACTTACCCACTGCTGTTTTGAACTTGGGAGTACCAAGGCGGTTAATATGCATATTATGTATTGACAATATAATAACTGCAATTAAAATACCATTGTGGTACATTGAAAAGGTTAAACATCATGTTATGTGTTTCAGAAAAAGCTACCGATCTCAAACATCTTGGCTGTTATTCACCTAATGATTTTGAAGTTGCAATGCGACGGTCTAGATTAGACCTAATAGTCGGTGGCCTAACGTCAAAAAAGCTGCATTTCGTCAGGAAAGCACCAAATTTGGCATGGACCTTTATTTGG
>NW_007379324.1:25005-58728 GCF_000475195.1 Diaphorina citri | reverse complement strand
GCCATACAGTATATCTAAGAAGCGATGTGCGGGGCACCCTTTATCTTTTGAACGGCTTAGGATTTTTTTTTTGTTTTGATTTCTGATCGACCCTTTTGATTTCTGATCAAAAATTCCCAGCTGTTCAAAAGATAAAGTACTGCACAGACTTCTGAGACATACCTTATGAAAGCGAAATACGATAAATTTTCGAGGGCTGCTGGCTGCTAGTTTCCCCCCCCCCTGTAACTCGTACAGCACACAAATGTACGCCATACAGTATGTCTAAGAAGCGATTTGCGGGGCACCCTTTATCTTTTGAACGGCTTAGAATTTTTTTTTGATTTCTGATCGATCGTTTTGATTTCTGGGCAAAAATTCCTAGCTGTTCAAAAGATAAAGTACTGCACAGACTTCTGAGACATACCTTAAACCAGTTATGGCCTTATACCCCATAACTGATAATCTGATGGTGTAAATATTACTTTTATTTTTGAGCAATTTTTTCCAAAATCTGATGGTGTAAATATTACTTACTTTTATTTGCGAGTATTTTTTTTTTTTTTTTTTGTCCCAATCGGGATTCGAACCCAATACCTCCGGGATACAAACATCACACCTATGTACTTAGAAACTTTGTTTCCTCTAACTTTGTAATTTTATGCTCCCTCTAACTTTGTAATTTTAGCCATGAGCTAGGTACAAGCACATCATTAACAAAGAATAGGTACAACAGCTACATAATTCTGTGTAGGTAGTAGGTACAAATAGGTAATAGGTATATCTAGGTACACGTTTAATAGGTAACCCACCGGGATTCGAACCCAACACCTCCAGGATACAAACACCCACCTATGTACTCGGAAACTTTGTTCCCTCTAACTTTGTAATTTTAGCCATGAGCTAGGTACAAGCACATCATTAACAAAGAATAGGTACAACAGCTAGGTACATAAAGTAGGTATGTATAGGTAGTAGGTACAAATAGGTAATAGGTATATCTAGGTACACGTTTAATAGGTAACGTACCTATATCTGAACAAGTCTCGCATGCATTATTAACATGAAGATAGAAAACTAAAGAGGAAACTTGTAAAACGTTTCTATTTGCATGATATTACTTGATTATAGCTCCCACTTTAGTTTTGCTTCCCTTCTTCATCTCTCCCAATCAGGGGCAGCCACTGGGGGTTCATCCCTTAGGGGCCCCAGAAAAAAAAATAATAATAATAAAAAAACGAGTACCTACCTAATCTCAATAAAACTAACTAGTATTCTTGTTTGTAAAGAGGTAATATAAAGTAAAATTATTGCAAGGAGTGCCCCATTATAGCTATCCCCATGGCCCGGTTGGGCTGAAAACGCCCCTGCTTCTTCTCACTTTTCCTCCAGTTCCCCTCTTTTGTCTCTCTTTAAATTCCTTCCTTCCCCATCCACTTCTCTCCTCTGCTTCTTCTCACTTTTCCTCCAGTTCCCCTCTTTTGTCTCTCTTTAAATTCCTTCCTTCCCCATCCACTTCTCTCCTCTCTCTCTCCCTCTCTCTCTTCTCTATCTTATCCAGTATAGTTGCATGCAACTTGTAAGTTGATTAAATTTTAAATGGAAAACGTAGGAGAAAGGAGCGCAGGCCTTTTTCTTTGGAAAATTTGCTTTGGAGTTTAGTTTGTAGGTTGAAAGGATGATGTGCTGAGGTAGAGAAAGAGAGGTACGGACTAATTGAGTAAGAGGAGATGAAGGAAAGGCGAAGAAGAAGAAAAAGGAGAGAAGAAGGAAGAAGAGAAGACTATGGAGATGAGAAAGGACCTGCAAAAGGAAGGAGGAAGAGGAGAAGAAAAATGAAAAGAAGGAGTAGAGGAGAAGATGAAAGGGCAAACTGATAAAAAGGAAGTGAAAGAGGAACAGGAGAAAGAGGAAGTAGATGAGAAGGACTATAAGAAGAAAGATGAGAAGAAGGAGGAGCTGTAAGAGGAGGAAATAAAAGAAGATGAGAAAGGGAAGGAGTAATGTTTTCTCAAATCTTTGAGAAGCCACTAGTTCCATCCTCTGTTCCTATTGGGTAAGATATTTTTCCTGCACCCATTAGGTTACCGTTTGGGAACCAATACACTAAGTTGGTACCTAGTTACCTACGTATACTTAAGAAAACGTAGGAAAAGGAGCGCAGGCCTTTTCCTTTAGAAAATTTGCTTTGGAGTTTAGTTTGTAGGTTGAAAGGAAGATGTGCTGAGGAAGAGAGGTACGGATTAATTGAGTAAGAGGAGATGAAGCAAAGGCGAAGAAGAAGAAGAAAAAGGAGAGAAGAAAGAAGAAGAGAAGACTATGGAGATGAGAAAGGACCTGCAAAAGGAAGGAGGAAGAGGAGAAGAAAGATGAAAAGAAGGAGTAGAGGAGAAGATGAAAGGGCAAACTGATAAAAAGGAAGTGAAAGAGGAACAGGAGAAAGAGGAAGTAGATGAGAAAGACTATAAGAAGAAAGATGAGAAGAAGGGGGAGCTGTAAGAGGAGGAAATAAAAGAAGATGAGAAAGGGAAGGAGTAATAGTTTCTCAAATCTTTGAGAAGCCACCAATTCCATCCTCTGTTCCTATTGGGTAAGATATTTTTCCTGCACCCATTAGGTTACCGTTTGGGAACCAATACACTAAGCTGGTACCTAGTTACCTACGTATACTTACCATAGGTACGATTCCAAGTACCTAACTACCTATAAATTACCTGTATTCCAACATACTTGAAGCCCGTACCATGTATGTCAGAGTAAAGTTTAACACCAGACATATTAGACACTGCTTTTTAAAACGTACTTCCTGTTTGGAGGGGGAGAAAGAGGAAGGAGAAAAAGCTAAGAATGATGAGAAAAGGGAGAGGAAGAGAGGAGGAAGAAAATGACTACAAAATGGGAAGGAGATTGAAAGAGGACTACCGGGATTCGAACCCAACACCTCCAGGATACAAACACCCACCTATGTACTCGGAAACTTTGTTCCCTCTAACTTTGTAATTTTAGGCACGTACTTCCTGTTTGGAGGGGGAGAAAGAGGAAGGAGAAAAAGCTAAGAATGATGAGAAAAGGGAGAGGAAGAGAGGAGGAAGAAAAAGCAGATAATGACTACAAAAGGGGAAGGAGATTGAAATAGGGAAATCCGCCCCGGGCGGGAATCGAACCCGCGGCCTAGCGCTTACAAGGCAGACGCACTACCAACTAAGCTAACTAGGCTGGCCAAATTGATGATCTAACTTGCAGTTTAGAGAAAACTTTGGAGTTGAGACTTTCAGGGCTATAGGTGTACTTATAGGTGACACAGAAAGAGCTTTTTCTATGATGTCCTACTAAACTATAATTTGGGAGTAAATTGATTGATGCAAAAGCTTTCTGCGTGCCAATAAAGTTCTCGTCGAGAGTTTTGAAATTTAATATTCTCTACAAAGCTATCTCTGGAAGAAGAGAAGGTGGTGGAGGAGGAGGAGGAGGAGGAAGAGGAGGAGGAGGAGGAGCCTTTCAAAGTTTTCACCTTTCTACCTAAAATGTTCCCCCGAAACTTTATCGTCAAACTGGGAAAGTTGAGCGCTGAATTTCTCGAGGGAAAAGTTTGATTTTGTAGTTTTTTGTAGTTTAACATCATAATAATTTGAATCGAATTGCTGCAAAAGTTTTTATGAATGTAAAAAAGGAAGAGGAAGAGAAGGAATAATATCACTTAATTAAATGAAATATGACTTGTATTGAACTTGTAATCAGACTTGGAATAGTTGTAATGAGAGTTAGGTAATGTAACTTGCACTCCAGCTACTTAATTCAAGTTTCGCTGGAACAACAAGTTCTTTGGAGGTTTTCATGTAATTTCATTTCCATTTCATGTGAGTATTGAAGCTTTCTGCGTGCCAATAAAGTTCTCGTCGAGAGTTTTGAAATTTAATATTCTCTACAAAGCTATCTCTGGAAGAAGAGAAGGTGGAGGAGGAGAAAGAGGAGCCTTTCAAAGTTTTCACCTTTCTACCTAAAATGTTCCCCCGAAACTTTATCGTCAAACTGGGAAAGTTCAACGCTAAATTTCTCGAGGGAAAAGTTTGATTTTGTAGTTTTTTTGTAGTTTAACATCATAATAATTTGAATCGAATTGCTGCAAAAGTTTTTATGAATGTAAAAAAGGAAGAGGAAGAGAAGGAATAATATCACTTAATTAAATGAAATATGACTTGTATTGAACTTGTAATCAGACTTGGAATAGTTGTAATGAGAGTTTGGTAATGTAACTTGCACTCCAGCTACTTAATTCAAGTTTCGATGGAATAATAAGTTCTTTGGAGGTTTTCACGTAATTTCATTTCCATTTCATGTAAGTATTATACTCGTAAATACTTTATTTGACTTTGTTACTTTCAACTAACTGTAATTAAACTCACAGGAAGGAGCGAAACACTTCATCAGAAAACATGAAGGTGATGTACCTAATTCACTCGAACAGAAGAGAAGGAATAATATCACTTAATTAAATGAAATATGACTTGTATTGAACTTGTAATCAGACTTGGAATAGTTGTAATGAGAGTTTAGTAATGTAACTTGCACTCCAGCTACTTAATTCAAGTTTCGCTGGAACAACAAGTTCTTTGGAGGTTTTCATGTAATTTCATTTCCATTTCATGTGAGTATTGCTCGTAAATACCTACTTTATTTGACTTTGTTACTTTCAACTAACTGTAATTAAACTCACAGGAAGGAGCGAAACACTTCATCAGAAAACATAAAGGTGATGTACCTAATTCACTCGACCCCAAAAGTACCAAATATACCTACGAATAGTAAAGTATCCTAATATGTACAGCAAAACTTTTCACCAAATATGGCAAAACCACAGAGATTAAACTCACAGGAAGGAGCGAAACACTTCATCAGAAAACATGAAGGTGATGTACCTAATTCACTCGACCCCAAAAGTACCAAATATAGGTACCTACGAATAGTAAAGTATCCTAATATGTACAGCAAAACTTTTCACCAAATATGGCAAAACCACAGAGGTTAAACTCACAGGAAGGAGCGAAACACTTCATCAGAAAACATGAAGGTGATGTACCTAATTCACTCGACCCCAAAAGTACCAAATATACCTACGAATAGTAAAGTATCCGAATATGTACAGCAAAACTTTTCACCAAATATGGCAAAACCACAGAGACACAAATAAGGCTCAAGGAGTAGGATTTAAAATCTCCCCCAATATTTTCAGATATTATATGAAAATTGATATGCATAAGCCTTCCTCGACTTTTCAGCCTTCATTATCCTGTTTCCACACAGCATTTTCTCCAACAAAAGTCAGAAAGGGGACGTCCCGGACGGGAAAGGCAGGGGGATAACACAATTTGAGGGAAATCCGCTTTATGGCCGAAGTCTTCAAAATTGAAATATTGTTATTGTATTAGACGTAGTCATGGGTGAAATTCGGGTGCCTTATGTGCAGAAGATAATGCTATCTTGGCATATTCTGCTGGAGCTTTGCGTACCGTCCACAAGTGGTCTGCTGATGCTTTATGAATGTAAGATAAACCCATCTATCTATTGTTAATTTAGAACAATATAAATGCTATTTCACAGTTTGAAAACTTTTCAGCCTTCATTATCCTGTTTCCACACAGCATTTTCTCGAACAAAAGTCAGAAAGGGGACGTCCCGGACGGGAAAGGCAGGGGGATAACACAATTTGAGGGAAATCCGCTTTATGGCCGAAGTCTTCAAAATTGAAATATTGTTATTGTATTAGACGTAGTCATGGGTGAAATTCGGGTGCCTTATGTGCAGAAGATAATGCTATCTTGGCATATTCTGCTGGAGCTTTGCGTACCGTCCACAAGTGGTCTGGTGGTTCGGGCCAAATGCTTTATGAATGTGAGATAAACCCATCTATCTATTGTTAATTTAGAACAATATAAATGCTATTTCACGGTTTGAAGTGCGTACCGTCCACAAGTGGTCTGGTGGTTCGGGCCAAATGCTTTATGAATGTGAGATAAACCCATCTATCTATTGTTAATTTAGAACGATATAAATGCTATTTCACAGTTTGAAAAATTTTGAGGCACAGTTGGAAAAGTAGGTAAAGGTCAAATGGTCAATGGATTTGGGTGGACTGGAGAAAGAAGAAAAAGAGTTTATAGTGTGAATATGTTTCAGGCTATGTCGACCGACCATAGACACTCCTTTTAGACGTGAGATAAACCCATCTATCTATTGTTAATTTAGAACAATATAAATGCTATTTCACAGTTTGAAAAATTTTGAGGCACAGTTGGAAAAATAGGTAAAGGTCAAATGGTCAAAGGATTTGGGTGGACTGGAGAAAGAAGAAAAAGAGTTTATAGCGTGAATATGTTTCAGGCAATGTCGAACGACCCACAGTTGGAAAAGTAGGTAAAGGTCAAATGGTCAAAGGATTTGGGTGGACTGGAGAAAGAAGAAAAAGAGTTTATAGTGTGAATATGTTTCAGGCAATGTCGACCGACCATATAGACACTCCTTTTAGAGCAAAAACTCCAGAACTTTGACGACTTGACTTATAGAGGAATTCCAGTGCCTTAAATTCCTCAAATTACAAGCCTAGTATTGAAACCCCTGTGAAATAATTATCTGTAAAGCTGAGAACAGTTCCAGAATGGCCATACGCCATACCACACACATCAATAACCTCACCAAAAACTGACTCCCTATCAAAACTCCAGAACTTTGACGACTTGACTTATAGAGGAATTCCAGTGCCTTAAATTCCTCAAATTACAAGCCTAGTACTGAAACCCCTATGAAATAATTATCTGTAAAGTAGAGAACAGTTCCAGAATGCCATACGCCATACCACACACATCAATAACCTCACCAAAAACTGACTCCCTATCAGAAACCTTTAACACCTCAAGCAATGAACACTTGGTTTTATAATTCTCGAAGTTAAAGTTGTTCCAATGATCGATTATGTTCAAAAGGGAACACGCAATGTCAAAAGACACGACACGAAAGCAGCGCATGCTAAGGAATAACAACAAACAAGGATAACAACTATAATAGGAAAGGAACCAATAAAGGAATTCAAGACATCAACAGAAGGAATACCAAAACAAGTGGATTAAAAAAGTTGGAATCCACAGTGAAAAGAACTTAGAAACAATAACCAGTTACCCAGAAACCCCCGAAGTTACAAATACTACTAGCAATCGCTAGTCATAAATAAATTAGATGATCACCAGTTACCAGCAATAGAGCAGTGGTAATAATTATGTAATATGGGTATATTGTTCAAAGTTATATCTTCGTGTCTGTGGTTAAAGTCCACAGTGAAAAGAACTTAGAAACAATAACCAGTTACCCAGAAACCCCCGAAGTTACAAATACTACTAGCAATCGCTAGTCATAAATTAGATGATCACCAGTTACCAGCAATAGAGCAGTGGTAAGTTCCAATACCATTTCAACCTACATAGAAAGAGTTTGTATTTGTACTCTGATGTTCGCAAAATATCTAGTATTTTCGTCAGAAAAAAAAGGTCTGTACAGGGAACGATTAGATACAAAATCTTAAGGGAAAATTCCCTTTGTTTTGAAGGTTTTTGACAAAATTTTAGAGTAACCAGCTCATAGGGAATATGTATAAGAATCATTTAAGTTAAGGTAGATATTAGGGACGTTAACCAACAAGAGGGAAGTTTGGGAACGAACCATTTCTCAAAGAGGCCTAAATAGTAAATAGACAAAGCGTGAGGACTGAAGAGTCCTTGTGGTTAAAGGTGCAAGCATTACCCATATGGTCTCTAGGGTTTGGTTTTTGGATTATGGCTCGCGGGGACATAATGCTCAACCATTTTACTAGTTCTTTTTCCTGAAAATGCCTGTGGCTGACTGGGAGACAAGAGAAGGCTTTCTGCTGAAGGAACATTAACTGAATCAGCAGGGACTGAGTCAGGAAAATGGACTGAGTCAGGGAGGTAGTAACGTGCCTGGTACAGTTTACTGTCCTTGTATGTGAGATGGTCTCAGGATGGTTTTAAAATTAGATAAATCCTTTCCATCTAGAGGATATAAAACCCCTCTAAAATAGTTTTTAAACATCTGGAGATCCGATCTGATATAAAACTCCTCTAAAATAGTTTATAGAACATCTGGAGAAATTATATGCAAAATTTGAACGAACCTGTACGCCCTATGTGAGGATTGTGAGGTCTTCATTGTCCCTTTGTCCCTCCTGTATAAATTACCTGTATTCCAACATACTTGAAGCCCGTACCATGCATGTCAGAGTAAAGTTTAACACCAGACATATTAGACACTGCTTTATAAAACGTACTTCCTGTTTGAAAGGGGAGAAAGAGGAAGGAGAAAAAGCTAAGAATGATGAGAAAAGGGAGAGGAAGAAAATGAGAGAGAAAGCGGACAGAAACGAGAAAAAAGGAAAGGTAGTGAGAGGGAGGGAGAGAGGAAGAGAGAAAGCGAGAAAGAGAGAGGGAGGGAGAGAGAGAGAGAGAGCAATAATACAACAATGGCGTCTTCTAACAACTGGTTGACTCTGTGTGCCAAAAAGTTCCCAGAGAGGAAAAGAAAGGACATGAAAAAACCTCCGAAAAAGGAAGAAGTATCTAAATTTGAACAGGTATTGTTATGACGTAACATTATTGTAAAAGTTCGCATTATAAAAACAAAACTTTTTTAATTACCTATTTTATAAAGGGCGATAAAAGAGTTACTTTTCATAGTTTCATAGGTAGGTAGGAACCTACATGGAAAGAATCCATACGGACAGAAATCATCTAGATTCTAGTAGACAGTAGGCAATAATCCCTAGGTAATACCTACTACAGGTAATACCCTAGGTAATACTAGGGATTATTGCCTCACACCCAAATAGACCACCTGGCCCCTGGATGACCTGATTTCAGGGTTTCAAAGGTAATTAATTAGGTAATTTTAATTTTCCAATCGCTTTGCTTCAAGCAAAGAGTTGAGCAGCAGTAGGAAATTCAAAATTCCCATAAATTTGGTTTTAATTCTCCGGAAGAATTTCCCTCGCTTTTCTTCTCCTTGTTAAGAGATAAAAAAAAAAATAAACCTTTACCCACATGAGGGGAACATGAGGACTCAGGGCCAGATATGAGAAAGGGGGGAAGGTTAGGGATTTTTACGAGCATTTATTTAAGAGCTAGGGGTCTAATATCTTTGTCCCTGGTAGGTACTTTGCTAGTAGCATTTGGCGAATAATTTGACATTTTTGACACCAATCATGCAATCAATGCGGTTTGCTCTAAAAATTTGGGTAATATTGGGGAGTAGAGGGAGACATGTTAAGTGCAAAGTTCCTTATGCAATAATCTCCTGGTTTCATTGATGAACGGTACCACAATCAGAGTTTGTATACTCGGTTGAAGTCTAACTCTTCTCAACCTAATATGTATCGTACAAACCTTAAGCTAGCTTCACATGCAATCTTCGCACCTCAAATCCCAACAGGATAATGTCGAGCCCGGGATTTCTGACACGGGCGCTTCTGCCTTTGCGTGTTCAATATGATAGTTACAAAATACCTGGCTCTCCCTTCCTTTACCATAACTAACAGACTTGAACGTAAAACGTTTCTAACGTTATGGGGGGATGTGTTTACATGTGAAGGACAAAGGGAGAATTAGCCGAAATTTACCTAAGTAGGATAGGGAATTGGAAAAATTAGACAGTTAGAAGTTGACTTACTTGACTTATGTCCTATAATCCCGAGGGGGACGTAGGGCCTCACAGTTAGAAGTATAGGATTGAAAATTGGAATTTTACTGACAACGTCTTTTGTGAGCTTTTAATTCCCAAAATGGACTCTGATATGGCCAACTGAAGGACAAAGGGAGAATTAGCCGAAATTTACCTAAGTAGGATAGGGAATTGGAATAATTATACAGTTAGAAGTTGACTTACTTGACCTATGTCCTATAATCCCGAAGGGGACGTAGGGCCTCACAGTTAGATGTATAGGATTGAAAATTGGAATTTTACTGACTTATACATTGGACAACGTATTTTGAGCTTTTAATTCCCAAAATGGACCCTGATATGGCCAAGTCACATGCTTCTGTGTGAAATTGAGGTCCAGTCAGACTTAGTAAGGACATCTGAGTGACGATAAATTCAGAAGTTACAAGGGTGAACGGACTTTTCAATCATATCCAGCATTCTTAAAGTCTTTGGAATGGAGCCAAAAAAGGATAGTGGTGCGTCAACTTTGGATAGGTCGGTTTTGTAACATTTATTGTGAACATGATTTAAAGGGGAATACCAAAAGTTCGCATAGAACAGACCAACGAACAGAATTCGGCCTTTGGCTGTACCCTAGGACTCATAATAGGGCATCTACGCGTGTCTCAAGGTAGGTATAATAATGAAAAGTTTTTCATCCCCCCAGCTCCCCCCCCAACCTTCCCCTTTCGAACTTTTTTTGTTCTAAAATCAGGATGACAGGTAAATTGTTCCTGGTGCTTCAGAAAGTTCAAATTCATTAGAAAAACGAAACGGGACGAAACGGGGAACATTTACGTTGTCGTTTCCACCGGGTAAACATTTTTTTTTTTTTTTTTAACTTTTGGTACCGTTTATCAAGAACCCTTACGGCCCCCCTGGAATTTGTTAAGCTTGAAACCTAGTCTTCCTCCCCTATCCGTCTGAAGGATCCCTCCTCCTACTCTCCTCTTAGAGGATTCCCCCTCTTAAGACCGTTCTACTTGTAACTTCGATAAAGGCTCCCTTTTCATGAAAGCCAATGAGTTAGTCATCCGCAAAATTATTAAATTTCAGCTGCTAGAGACTGAGCTTTTATCCTCCCAGAAGCTTTCCCTCCTGCCTCCTCCTCCTCCTCCCTCGACTCGCCTCTTCCTTCTCCTCCTCTAAAAAGAACCTCTTATCAATCCCCTCTTCTTCTGGAAAAAATTAAGTTCTCTGTAAGTTCTTGAAATTCTATATAAAATTTAACCCTTTTTAGGCGTTGAATGATTTTTGTGACAAGTTTGGCTGTCCGTCTCTGCTTCTGGGTGTATTCTTGCAGAGATATTTTTTTTATTTCATTACGTATTTACAGGGTGGGATGATTTTAGAATGTTCTTTATGGTCAAAAATAAGTCAAAACTTTTCCAATATTTGATAGTTTTTTTTTTTAGGGCGCGCCCTAGTTTAGATGTCTCAAAAGGTGAAGGGAACGATTTAAGAGTAAATTTCATTTTATAATACTTCTAGTCCTATGATATTCAAAAGTACTATCTTATAATTTAACAAAGTAAAAATAATAATGAGGAAACTTTATTTTCTCCATTATTTCACTTTTCGTGTTCACCCTGTATTAATTTATTTATCTCCTCAATATATTTTAAGCGGTTGTAAGCACAATACATTAATCTTTATCCTCCCCCTTCCCCCCTATCTTATCATCTCTGAATTTAAGTATTTGTTTTGTGTTGTAGAAAACAGCTTTAGAAAACACACAGTTTTTTTAATTCAATTTTTTTTCCTCTAACTTTGTATTTCCCAATAAAGTAAAAAATGAAAAAAATAAACCGCTTTCTGATGCGAGAAAGAAAAATTAAATAAAAAATGTAGGATTTTTGCTCTTCTTTTTTTTTTCTCACAAAGTGTTTATAGATTGCTCCGTGCTTTGTGCTTTTTACCGTGGTTTCAAGTTACTTCCTCAAAAACAAACTATGAAATTCTAAAGGAGATAAACTATAAAATGCAGGAGCAGAAGATACATAATTATTAATTATTATTTATTAGGTATGCAGATAATACATTAATTATTACTTCTCCAAATTTGTGTCAAAATTAAATTGCCAAGAAAAAAAAGAACATTTTTGGAACTTGGCAGCTGACGCACCACCGTCCACCTTTTTGGTTTTGTTACTCAAAATATCTTCCTCCGATTCTAAATTTGAAAATTATATCACATGAAAGTCCCACTTCAATTGAAATTCAGAAGATATTTCGAGAATATTACAGAATTACAGGATTTGTAAACAGTGGGAAAATCTAATTCTAAATTTAATATTTTGATATTGGATCTCCAAAACATACCCTTTACAGAGCGTAGGTAGGTACATATTAATCTACCTACATAGGAAACTTCTAAATTTGAAAATTATATCACATGAAAGTCCCACTTCAATTGAAATTCAGAAGATATTTCGAGAATATTACAGAATTACAGGATTTGTAAACAGTGGGAAAATCTAATTCTAAATTTAATATTTTGATATTGGATCTCCAAAACATACCCTTTACAGAGCGTAGGTAGGTACATATTAATCTACCTACATAGGAAACAGATAGATAGATAGATAGGTGTTTATGTATTCTACATCAGAATGATGATGAATTTCGCCTGCAGCTAAATTGTAACACGAGCGATCATTAGCTGTTCACATTTAATATGTATGTAACGAAAATGTAGGTATAATATATGGAAGTGAAATACATGAAAACATACCACACAGGTATGATAAAAATTGGTGAATGTTCATGTAAAGTTATATATATAAAAGTACCTGTGTAGGTACGTTATATACCTAGATATAGGTACCTACCTACTGGGAAGCTCCCACCCGAATAGGACTGCAAAGTCCCTTTACTAATGCAGCCTAAACCTACTTTCATAGTAGAAATATAAGAAGATACAAATGAAATGTGATTTAATCTATTCGAAATAAATTTCACTAGACTTACTGAATCTAGACCTCTTAAAATGACCATTCCTTGAACACACTATCACTTGAATGATTTCACTTGAATGATTCTTACCTGGAATCAAGAGAAAAGAACAGATAATTAGTCACTTTAAGAGTTGGGATCGAGTGGATTCTGGAGTGCGCTCCAAGTTCCAGAACTGGACTCGTAAAAACAAAGGGAGTAGGCACCTTGGTTTCACCAACTGACGTGACGGATAGACGGAGGGAACAGCTTTGAACAACCAAGGGCAGACGCCCACAAGAAAACCCAACATAGACCCCAATTTCAGATCCCATATTTATTTATTACATTTTTTCGTGTAAATATTTCACAGAGGAATATTTCACACACGTATTTCTTACATAATTATAACATTACATTACATATTAGTGACCATAGACCCAATTTCAGATCCCATATTTATTTATATTTTTATACATTTTTTCGTGTAAATATTTCACAGAGGAATATTTCACACACGTATTTCTTACATATAACATTACATTACATATTAGTGACACACCAAATAATACTTCAACATACAACACAATACGAGATGGAACGTGTCACATATTTTAAGTATAATTGATCGTCCTCCCAACAACAAAAAAATCTCAAGCCATCTTTTTGTGTCGTTAAGATTTCTTTACTTTTTTATGAAATTTTCACATCAGAAATACTCTCGAGAAAAGCTCAGGAGGTAGGCATATAAATATATCTAGGTGGCATCTTTCCTGTCTGGAAAGCCGGAGAAACTCATCAATTTGGTGCTGGCGGTGGATGGAAGTTAAATTTAGAAATATTATTCCCCCGGGATCGCCACTCGCATCCCGGGAAACAAAGAAATCCCCGAAATCATCCCCGGTAACGCACCAGCGCTCACCGCTTCCAGGAGTTTTCTTGCTTTTCGTGATGTTTGACCTCTTCAGTTTCCAGGAATCTTTAAAGATCCTTCTCCCAAAATACATAGGTTCCAATACCATTTCAACCTACATAGAAAGAGTTTGTATTTGTACTCTGATGTTCGCAAAATATCTAGTATTTTCGTCAGAAAAAAAAGGTCTGTACAGGGAACGATTAGATACAAAATCTTAAGGGAAAATTCCCTTTGTTTTGAAGGTTTTTGACAAAATTTTAGAGTAACCAGCTCATAGGGAATATGTATTAAGAATAATTTAAGTTAAGGTAGATATTAGGGGCGTTAACCAACAAGAGGGAAGTTTGGCAACGAACTATTTCTCAAAGAGGCCTAAATAGTAAATAGACAAAGCGTGAGGACTGAAGAGTCCTTTTGTCAGAGATTTCAAACAATACCTTCAGAACTTATAAATTACATCGAAAATTTACAGCCTCCGAATTCGTTTTAGCCCGAAAATAAAATGGTGGGGGGGGCTTCTTTTTTGTTTTTATTTTATGTTTAATTTTGGAGAGCATCATTATCAGGGGGCTTTGAATTCTTCAAGTTTTGATCCCCCCCCCCGAACCTAACTATACCTCCCACCCTATTTTTTTATTTCCAATAAACAAGGTGATAACCCCCAACAATTCTCGACTGTAAATTTACAAATGTGTAAATATCTTCTAAATTGTTGTGGCTGGGAACTATTTGATGGGAGACAGTACCTATACCATCAGTAAATGAAAGAATTGTATAGGTAGACTAATTAGATAGGTACATACACGGTACATACACACGCATATAAGACTAATTAGATAGGTACATACATAGACACATGGATATAAGGATAAGACTAGCGTTTTAGGTAAGTTCGGTAAGTGCCTACCCATGTTTGAAAATGAGGCAAACATTTTGAAACTTTTTTTTCTTCCACTTCTTTCTTCGAACTTAACGAATACGGAAGTGGAATTTTAGTTCGAAAAAAAAGTTAGATTGGAACTTTTTTTCTTCTTTTCTTCTTCTTCTTTAATGAGGCAAACATTTTGAAACTTTTTTTTCTTCCACTTCTTTCTTCGAACTTAACGAATACGGAAGTGGAATTTTAGTTCGAAAAAAGTTAGATTGGAACTTTTTTTTCTTCTTTTCTTCTTCTTCTTCTTTTTCTTCTCTTTGAATTTCAAAAAAGAGTGAAGAAATACGAGGTTTTAGGCTCTCGAGATTTCATTTTTGTTCCGACAGAAGTGAAGTGGAATTTTAGTGACTCGAAATAAAAGTTCAAGAGTGTTCTGGCGTGGCGTGGCGTTTTTCAGTACTTTTCAGCCTTTGACAATTGGAACGAAATAGAGGTGAAGTTTCAGGTATGAAAGAACACAGAAAATATACCCTACCTTGAATTCCGACAAATGGTAAACATATTACATAGGTAGGTATTAGGTATGATTCTAGAAAAGGGAATGTTTAGGATGGCAAGAACAAAGGCTCACTCTCTTTTTCTCTCCCTTTCCCTCCATTTCTCTTTCGCTTTACCATTCTGTGTCTTTTCTTCTTATTCTTTGTTTCTCTCCCTTTCTCTAAGAAAAAGGGAAGGACAGATGGAGGCAAAAAAAGAGAAGGGGGGACTGCATGGGGGAGGCGAAAAAGAGAGGGAGGGAGTATCAAGTAGCACACAGAAAAATTTGTTCAGATTATAAATAAGGATCTACCACGAGGCAACTTATAGGTACTTTGAAAATAAATAAAGTTCCAGCTCAAAAAAAAAAAAAAAAAAAAAAATGCATGAAATAAGGAAGAATATCCAAGACATGAATAACTTTCCATATTTTTACTCCCCTCCTTCTCCTCCTCCTCCTCCTCTTTCTTTCTTCTCCTACTTTATCATCTTCTTATCATTTCCCTAACATTATACGTTCTCTCTCTATCTCATCCTTATTTTTTTCGTCAGTATATCTTCTTTCTTTTTAATTTTTTTCCTTCGTTTTATGGAAATTCACTTTTTTGTTTTTCTTTCCCAAAGAGCTAAAGAGAAAAGGTGGAGGGGGAAATTCAAACCTTAAATAGAAAATATGGTAAAGAAGTTATTATAGGCACAATATAAATACAAAGAACGAAGAAGAAAAAAGAATAAAGGAATAAAATTATTAAGTAAATAATAATATGGAAAGACGAAGAGAAGAGAATATAAAGTAAGTTGAAACCTACTTGTTAAAAAGGGCCTGTTGGAAGTCGATTTTGTGAGGGAAAAATTGTTTTAAGTAAATAATAAGAATAGATCTGTCCAGCAAATAAATATAGCGTCGCTACAAAATTATTATAGGCACAATATAAATACAAAGAACGAAGAAGAAAAAAGAATAAAGGAATAAAATTATTAAGTAAATAATAATATGGAAAGAAGAGAAGAGAATATAAAGTAAGTTGAAACCTACTTGTTAAAAAGGGCCTGTTCGAAGTCGATTTTGTGGGGGGAAAATCGCTCTAAATGTAGGTAAATAATAAGAATAGATCTCTTCAGCAAATGTAGCGTTGCTACAAAATAAGAAACACCTTTATTTCATTTGAAGAGGTTTCGATAGAGAGAACTGTAACTTTAGAGGTCTTATCGTGTCGAAATGAAAGAGAGAAGGAAGACAGGATAGGAGAAAGCCAGTCGTTCCGGGGAAAAATCTCATCTGTTTAGGATAAAGTCTGCCCGGGAGGGAATCGAACCCGCGAACTAGCACAAGGTAGGCGAGCTAAACTCACTAGGATGGCAAACACCTTTCAGACACGCTTTTAGACTAAGGGAATCGAACCCGCGAACTAGCACAAGGTAGGCGAGCTAAACTCACTAGGATGGCAAACACCTTTCAGACACGCTTTTATTTTCTTCTTGTTATTTTTGACTAATGTGTTTTCTCGTCGAACTGTCAATGCCGACATCTTTGCCAATGTTTTCATTTTCAGGATTTCCATTGTCTCTCCGAACCTTTCCTTGTTGAGTCTTCTCCTGTTTTGTCTGTCTTGCTTCACAAAATAGGGAAATAGGGTTGATCTATATATACTTCAGGGATATGATCTCTAATTCCACCGATCTCGGGAACACCATTAGACATGTTTGTTTTACACCCAACTCTTTGTTTATTCTAAACGCGAGGAATGTGGAGCCCTTTTTTTTCCCGAAGCCCTTTTTTCTGGGGAAAAAGGGTATTAAAATTATTTATTTTTTTCTCTCGAAAAATGTTGTTTCATGCATCGATACTTTTTTTCACACTTCAGCTTTTTTGTTTACTCTTGCATTATGGTGGTGTAGTGTTGACTTTCTGCAGTGAAAGGAGAGTGGATCCGTTGATTGGTGCGATATGTTGTCGTGCAATAGTCCAGGATAATAGGGAACTGGGTGGTTTAGGTTGGTGGCCATTTTCCAAATTTCCTTAAACAAGATGAAGGTCTGCTAGTTTTTAATCAACTTTTCTAACCGTTATCAACTTCTCCTCATTTTCCTCTTTCTCCTCCTTTCCATTCTTCTTTGCTTTCTTGAACTCGTCTTCAACATTTCGCCTCATATTTTTACTTTCTATTACTACAGTATAGCGGAGCTATACTAGAAATGATGGATCCGTTGATTGGTGCGATATGTTGTCGTGCAATAGTCCAGGATAATAGGGAACTGGGTGGTTTAGGTTGGTGGCCATTTTCCAACAAGATAAAGGGCTGCTAGTTTTTAATCAACTTTTCTAACCGTTATCAACCTCTCATTTTCCTCTTTCTCCTCCTCCATCTCATCCTGTTTCTTCTCCTCCTCCTTTCCATTGTTTTCTTAAGCTCGTCTTCGTCATTTCGCTTCATATTTTTCCTTCTCTTCTTCTCAGGTCTCTTTCTCCTCCACTTCTCTTCTATTTTTATAATGTCTTTGATGATAGGCATTAGGCAAGTTGTATTTGCACACCGATTCATTATACATAGCTATCCATTATAGCTTTTCTCAGCTTTCTCTCCGTAGAAGCTTGTAAGCTAGTTTCGCACAGCTTAATGTTTCCACGTGTACTCACTTAGGAAGATAAAAAACCTTTTTCATCCAGGGAGCAGAAGCTCATGACGTTATGTATGTTATAGTCTTTCGGAAAATACTCTTCTAAGGTCGCAAGCTTTGAAGTGCAGCTTTCAAGCGAAAATTCTAGGATTTCTCTGAGAAAACCCTGATAGTAACCCATCTTTTCCTCCATCTGTTGCTAATCCCTCCAAACCAAACCACCGCTACTCTCCTACTCCCAAAACCCCCAAAGCAAACCTTGGTGCTCTTTGTTAGCTGAAGTTTCTAAAAGAACTTCCCCCCTCTAATGAAACTTGGTGCCCCATTATTTTGATTGAAAGTGAAATTAGAACGGAGGGGGATTTCAAATCGAGATTCAGACGAAATAACGGCAGACAGGCAAAAAGCCATTGTGGGGGATATTGCTTTCTGCTGATTGGTGTTGCTTTTGATGAGCATGCAAATAAAACAGGGTTACTCTGTCAGGTTGCTTTCAAAACAAATGGGCAAAGGGAAAGTCTTGAAATTGGAAGAATCCTTGTGAATGCTATTACCCGTTTACAAAGTGTTCCTGAAAAGTACAAAAGTACTTTAAGAAGAACACTCTGTCAGGTTGCTTTCAAAACAAATGGGGAGAGGGAAAGTCTTGAAATTGGAAGAATCCTGTGAATGCTATTACCCGTTTACAAAGAGTTCCTGAAAAGTACAAAAGTACTTAAAGAAGAACATAATGAAGTTGATATATTAATGCCATTTTACATAAAGACAAACTTACCCATTACCTTTATGATAAAGACGTCTCTTTTCTGCTAGAAAAGTCTGTGGGGATGACTCCGAAAACTGGTATGGGAAAAATGCTTACCTGAACTTTTTCAGCGCAAAAACCTTTTCCCCAAGCCAGCAATTTTCAAATTACCACACAGAGTTTTCAAATGTTCAAGCGGAAAAAGAACAATAGTTCCCCCAATAATGTATTCAGAATAATGTTTTTGTGCATAAAAGTTTTGGAGATGTGTTTTACACTCCTTGCTTACCAAATGCACATGTCACAACCAAACAAACACAGGTATATCTATCCTTTAACTTATTACATATTTTGATGAAACGTCTTTTGATGGGCTCTTTTGAAATTTAAAATTGCATTTTTGCAGACGACACCGAAGCGAATACAATAGTCCGTCCCCTATACCTTTTATTATTAGTAATAATAAAGGAAGGACGGACTAAAAATGAGCTTTTTCGCGGATTTTTTTCCGAGCTTTTCGAGTTTAATTAGATTTTTTTTTTCCAAAGCGCCATGTCGAAAGCTTCGAAAGCGCCATTGATGTGGATTTTGTGCCACTTGGTTCTAGGTTTAGACACACGGGTGGTAAGGACTTTGCTAACCGAAGTGGAAATTTAGGTGCCTAAAACAGCTAAAACTCCATTGAAATTTGGACAAAGCGCGCCATTTTGAAGCTAGTAAAGCAATTAGAAAATTAGTGCTA
Organism: Diaphorina citri; assembly: GCF_000475195.1. NCBI lineage: Eukaryota > Metazoa > Arthropoda > Insecta > Hemiptera > Psyllidae > Diaphorina > Diaphorina citri. Next base: position 39,623 of record NW_007379324.1, on the reverse strand, counting down.
ATATCGTACCTTAAATGCCACAAGTGAAGAAAAATCCTTTAGAAATCCAGTACCTATATGTGTTTGGAAGCATACAAGCATTGGGGAATATTGACAAGCTGTGCTCAAGTCAGTTGTAGCTATTCTATCTGGCTAAGGAAAAAGGAATTTTTCTGTCCAGATAACTTTTTCTGGTAGCCCTTTAGGTCCTACATCAACCCTCAAGCGTTGTACAGTCGTTCGCGGGACACCCTGTATAGACAACTAAATTTTAAGAATTGTCGTGAATTTCATACAACTGCCCCTTTCCTCTCAGTTTCCTCTTCTTCTTCTTCTTCTTCTTCTTCTTCTTCTTCTTCTTCTTCTTCTTCTTCTTCTTCTTCTTCTTCATTTATTTTTTCCCCTTCATCCGCTCTCTGTATTTCTTCTTACTACCCAGACTAGGCCCCTGGTAAACCGGAATTTATAGATCTAGACCTTAGGGGTGCGGCCTCGTGTGAATATTTCAGGGAGAGAAAGCAACATCGAAAATTAGATGGGAAAGAGAGTGTGGGTGGGAGGAAGAGAGAGGTGGGTGGGAGGAAGAAATAGAGAAAGAGAGAGACGGTGGGAGGGGAGAGGGAGAAATACTTGTATAGAGTAGTAAAAGAGAAAGAAAGGAAAAGTTGAGAAGAGAGACTTTCCCGAAAAATCCCATTTTTTTAAAAATTATATGCCCATGATCCAAAAAAAAAAAAAAAATCGCTTTTTGAAGAGAGGCCCCTAAAGTCTTTACCTATACGAGTACAAGTCCGCCCCTGAAGTCGCCTTTGTTTTCTTTTATCCACAAAGGTAAAGGTACTTCTCGATATTTTATTTGTTTTTATCCCTCCCTTTCTCTCCCAAATCCTCCTCCTCCTCTCCGTTTTTCCTCCCTACCCTCCATCCTTCCACCCATTCGCCACAAACCTATTCCTATTACCTTCCTCTTTCTCTTCTATTTCCTTGGGTACTCCAACTTGTACGCAAGTTGTTTGTTTTGCACTTGGAGTTACGATGTGGATGTGTAGTGTGTAGGTCAACCTAACTCGAGGATAGAGGAGGAGGTGGAGGTGGAGGAGGAAAATAGGCAGAGATGATCCTATTACCTTCCTCTTTCTCTTCTATTTCCTTGGGTACTCCAACTTGTACGCAAGTTGTTTGTTTTGCACTTGGAGTTACGATATATAGATGTGTAGTGTGTAGGTCAACCTAACTCGAGGATAGAAGAGGAGGTGGAGGTGGAGGAGGAGGTGGACAATAGGCAGAGATGGAAGGTGAGACGAGACTTGGACACGAACCAGAACCACCAACCTCCAGAAGTCCACTCCGGTAGAAATTACGCCACTGGGGAAGATTTCCCCACCCCTCTTTGAAAAAGCAACCAAAAGCTTCGATTGGTTTATTATCTTCGATCTTTTGGATCGATACAGTAAAAGGAAGGTAAAGGATAACCCCTTAGGGGGCCCTTGACAAGAAACCAGACTTTTCTTTTCAAAAGCACAAACAAATAGAAAAAAGCATATACAGTGTAAACAGTGCAACAAAAAAAAAGTGCTCCATAGCAACAAAAAAAGTTGTTCCATTGCAACAAAAAAAGTTGTTCCTCTGCAACAAAAGAGTTGCTCAAGTGTTCGCGACGCGACGCGGGGTATGATAAGAATATGTGACAAATAAACGTACGTCTTTTCAAAAGCACAAATAGAAAAAAAGCATATACAGTGTAAACAGTGCAACAAAAAAAGTGCTCCATAGCAACAAAAAAAGTTGTCCCATTGCAACAAAAAAAGTTGCTCCATTGCAACAAAAAAGTTGCTCAAGTGTTCGCGACGCGACGTGGGGTATGATAAGAATATGTGACAAATAAACGTACACCAGATAAGCATATGTGACAAATATGCCTACGGGGTATTTAGAGACAAAGTTTTGCCAAAGCGAACACACACACACAATTATTACGGGATAAATTTATGAAAACGTGCGATAACAGTGGAGGCGAGAATGGAGAAAGAGGAGGAGAAGGAAGAGGAGATAGGGGAAGAAGGGAAGAAAGACGAAGGAGAAGAGGCGGAGGAGAAGGAATAGAAAAGGAGTTGGGAGATGGAGAAAGGGAGGAGTTAAAGAGGAAGTAGGGAAGAAAAGAAGACAAGAGAGACAAAAAGAAGAGATAAATCGGAAAAGGAGAAAGTAGAAGAAAATTATCAAGAGAGAGAAACTAGAAGGGAATAATTTCAGGGATCCGGGATAGACTGGAATAGAAATAAGTGAGGAATAGGAAGTCAGAGAAAATAGAGAATTATTAAAAAGGAATTAGAAGAATAGGAAATAATTGAACGGATATCATGGGGCAGAAGAGGCAGGAAAAGTTACTGTTTCGCTATTAGGGGAATATTTGGCGAAGAAATTTGGAAAAGTTTGTATGAACATATTAGGCGAAACACATTCAATGAGTATTTAATACGAATTGGAAAACTTGATGTGGAACGTGAGGATGTTGATGTGTTATTGAGACGTTTCAGACGTGTTTTGATAACACTAACAATCTACAATGAAAAGATAAAGCAAAAAGATCAGCAATCCTTTCTTTCTTGAACTTCAGCCAAAAGTGGGAAATGTGAACCAAACAAACTCTAACCAAATCCGAATACTGAAAGTACTGGAGGATACTCACCATTTGACCATCATGTTCATTATTTGACGCAGTACAGATATAAATTGAAAATGGAAGTATGGTGTATTTGTTAGAAAATAGAAATTAAATTATAGGTTAAATTCAAAATAGAGAAAACCAATGTATGTAACTATGTACATCGTACATACCTCCTCAAGTTAATTAAGACAGGCCTACTGAGATGATTTTTCAAAACCAAATTTTGAATTTGTGATGAAATCCAAGAATAGACACACTGACACATATGTAACTATGTACATCGTACATACCTCCTCAAGTTAATTAAGACAGGCCTACTGAGATGATTTTTCAAAAGCAAATTTTGAATTTGTAATCAAATCCAAGAATAGACACACTGGCACATACAAGTCAAGAAAGCCTACGCAATAATCGATAAACCGCAAAAGGGTGACGTAGTAGAAATTGAGTTAGTCGAAAATAGAAACTCCTTTCGTTGTCTTTTCATCCTGTTCCTTCTGCTACTCCTTCTATTACTCTACAAAACCACATCAGAAATTCTAGACAACACACACAAAGGCTTAGTCATAATTTGTTTCGAGAAAAAAAGTTTCTCGAACACCACAGGAGCTTAACCCTTTGGGGGGGGTTCCGAAGATTTCCAGATTCTAAAGAACACAAAGAATTTATCTTCGAATTCACCTTAGGACCTGGTCGTCAGGATATATTCTAATGTTGACTTTATGTTGGTCCACTTTTTTGGTCGTTTTCATGTATCTGCACTAGCGCAGAAGCCCAAAGTGCCCCTCAACATGAAACTGTAGACCTGGGATGGAAGGATTAGACAATTTCTTCGAATCTCGGAAGTCTCGGTGCCCAAATGATAACCAAAAGGGCGCATCATATTCTATCCAATGTAGGGGGGAAGGGGGGGGGGGGCTTTTTCCATATAACTGCTTTGTTTGTGGACTTGTGTGAAAATGATGAAAGCTTTGAATGGAATCGAAATATGGGGGAAAAAGAGGCGTAAAAGTTATTTCTGGAATTAGCCCTTTTATATCAACCAACTTATCGAATAGGCTGGATGCAGCTCAAAATAATTACACTCAAATGAAGGGGAAGTTAGAAGTCGTACAGAATAGAGTGGAGGACTATAAAGTTATAAACCAATCCCTGGATTGGATAGAATATGATGCGCCCTTTTGGTTATCATTTGGGCACCGAGACTGCCGAGATTCGAAGAAATTGTCTAATCCTTCCATCCCAGGTCTACAGTTTCATGTTGAGGGGCACTTTTTGGGCTTCTGCGCTAGCGCAGATTGTACTTGAAAAACGACCAAAAAAGTGGACCGTTATGTATGTTATAGTCTTTCGGAAAATACTCTTCTAAGGTCGTAAGCTTTGAAGTGCAGCTTTCAAGCGAAAATTCTAGGATTCCTCTGAGAAAACCCTGATAGCAAACCATCTTTTCCTCCGTCTGCCATTTCTATTTCTCCCTTTCCCTTCTCCTTTGGTCTCTTCATACTCTGCGATGCTGCCAGCACGGGTTGACCCTGCCAATCTGCCCTTTGCTAATCCCTCCAAACCAAACCACCGCTACTCTCCTACTCCCTCAAAACCCCCAAAGCAAACCTTGGTGCTCTTTGTTAGCTGAAGTTTCTAAAAGAACTTCCCCCCTCTAATGAAACTTGGTGCCCCATTATTTTGATTGAAAGTGAAATTAGAACGGAGGGGGATTTCAAATCGAGATTCAGACGAAATAACGGCAGACAGGCAAAAAGCCATTGTGGGGGATATTGCTTTCTGCTGATTGGTGTTGCTTTTGATGAGCATGCAAATAAAACAGGGTTACTCCATCACGTTGTCTTCGAAACAAATAAGGAACCTGGGGGAACTCTTGAAATTGGAAAAGTCCTGTGAATGCTCTTACCTGTTTACAAAGAGTTCCTGAAAAGTACAAAAAGTACTTTAAGAAGAACGTACTGAAGTTGATATTAATGTCATTTTACATAAAGACTAACTTACCTATTACCTTTATGATAAAGACGTCTCTTTTCTGCTAGAAAAGTCTCATATTGCTTTCTGCTGATTGGTGTTGCTTTTGATGAGCATGCAAATAAAACAGGGTTACTCTGTCAGGTTGCTTTCAAAACAAATGGGGAGAGGGAAAGTCTTGAAATTGGAAGAATCCTGTGAATGCTATTACCCGTTTACAAAGTGTTCCTGAAAAGTACAAAAGTACTTTAAGAAGAACGTACTGAAGTTGATATTAATGTCATTTTACATAAAGACTAACTTACCTATTACCTTAATGATAAAGACGTCTCTTTTCTGCTAGAAAAGTCTGTGGGGATGACTCCAAAAACTGGTATGGGAAAAATGCTTACCTGAACTTTTTCAGCGCAAAAACTCTTTCCGCAAGCCAGCAATTTTCAAATTACCACACAGAGTTTTCAAATGTTCAAGCGGAAAAAGAACAATAGTTCTCCCAATAATGTACTCAGAATAATGTTTTTGTGCATAAAAGTTTTTGGAGATGTGTTTTACACATTTCTAGTGACTCCTTGCTTACCAAATGCACATGTCACAACCAAACAAATACAAGTATGTATATCTATCCTTTAACTAGTTTAACTTATTACATATTTTGATGAAACATCTTTTGAAATTTAAAATTGCATTTTTGCGCTCCTGGGCTGTCATTTGTTCTCAAAGTCCATCCTGGGATTTCGATACAATATTTTGAATTTAAATGGAATTAAGAGCCTCTGTTCCATCCGTTTTTGATTCATAATTAAACTCCTGCATGATCGATCACTTATCGCTCAAAATAATTACACTCAAATGAAGGGGAAGTTAGAAGTCGTACAGAATAGAGTGGAAGACTATGAAGTTATAAACCAATCCCTGGGTTGGATAGAATATGATGCGCCCTTTTGGTTATCATTTGGGCACCGAGACTGGCGAGATTCGAAGAAATTGTCTAATCCTTCCATCCCAGGTCTACAGTTTCATGTTGAGGGATGAGGGGCACTTTGGGCTTCTGCGCTAGTGCAGATTGTACATGAAAAACGACCAAAAAAGTGGACTAACATAAAGTCAACATTAGAATATATCCTGACGACCAGGTCCCAAGGTGAATTCGAAGATAAATTCTTTGTGTTCTTTAGAATCTGGAAATCTTCGGAACCCCCCCCAAAGGGTTAAGCTCTGTGGTGTTGATGAGTTTTGATTGAATTAATTCCGAGAATTGATGTTGTGGAGTAGGAGTTTCGGTAGAAGGGTTAAAGTGGAGGAAGGGAGGAGGGGAATTGTAGAGGAGAAAGTGGATGTGTAGGAGAAGACGAGAATCGGAGGACTGGGAAGTGGAGGAGAGAGGAAATGAAGAGTTGGAGAGAAGAGTGTTAGAAGAAGGAGGGAACTGATGGAGATACTGGAGAAGGAACAAGGAATGGGAAAGAGACGAATGAAATTAGAGAGGCACTAGAAGGAGTAGCAGAAGGAACAGAATGAAAAGACAACGAAAGGAGTTTCTATTTTCGACTAACTCAATTTCTACTACGTCACCCTTTTGCGGTTTATCGATTATTGCGTAGGCTTTCTTGACTTGTATATGCCAGTGTGTCTATTCTTGGATTTCATTACAAATTCAAAATTTGATTTTGAAAAATCATCTCAGTGGGCCTGTCTTAATTAACTTGAGGAGGTATGTACGATGTACATATTAGTTACATACATTGATTTTCTCTATTTTGAATATAACCTACAATTTAATTTCTATTTTCTAACAAATACACCATACTTCCATTTTCAATTTATATCTGTACTGCGTCAAATAATGAACATGATGGTCAATCCAAAGAGTAGGGTAGTTCGTCAAACGAGTTTGTTTCGCTCTAAAGAAAAAGTTTTGAAAGAAATCAGATCAGTCCAATAGGAGTAAGAATAACTAAAAATTTCACGATTCTAAGCAATGTACAGACAAATCTACAATTTTATTTATATAGATTCCTTTTTTCATTATCCCCAACTATTCTACCGAAACCCTTATGAACCCAGCATAGTAGGATTAGTAGGTATTCCTTTTTTCATTATCCCCAACGAAATTGTTAGCCTGATAGCTTGGAGTTACGCTTTACAGTATTATTACAATACGGTTTACAGTTGTTACATACATGATAATAATCCCACATCACTGTGCTTTTTGTTCTTTTTAATTTGTCCTCCTGTACGCTTTGCACGGAAACTTTTCTGCAACTTTTGTGTATTTGTCAGCGCATATCACATTTGGCCTGAAATTTCAGACATTGTGGAGCCTAGTTTTCAGAGCAATTGTCATTGTTGACTGCTTTACAACGAGCATTCTAGTTGGAAAAGTATCAAATCCAGAAAATCGCTTTCTCCGTTCCTGTTCCTTCGTCGGCACCCAGTATTTTTACCTTCTGCCCAGTCAATGTGTTCAGCGTTTTCAGCAGTTGGAATGAATTGAATTGAAGAGATGATAATGATTTTCAAAATGTAAAAGCTTTCTCCGTTCAAGTTTTGATTAAATAAAGAGTTTATACAATAAAGAGGCAAGGGCTGGGCGAGGGGTGGGGGGCTCATTGATGAGGATTGACGGCAGGTTCGAAATTAAGACCTAAGAGTTTTTCTCCTTCCCTAATCCTTTAATTTCCTGAGAATCCTGAGCGCCTTTTCGTCTTGTGTATTTCCTTGGGCTCAGCAATTTTTTCAATGCCCTTACAAAAACCATTGGGGAGGATGCTTATTAGAGTTATTAGCGTTCAATTTTGAACAAAAACCTGACACCGAGGATTGACGGCAGGTTCGAAATTAAGACCTCGAGTGAGTTTTTCTCCTTCCATCCCTAATCCTTTAATTTCCTGAGAATCCTGAGCGCCTTTTCGTCTCGTGTATTTCCTTGGGCTCAGCAATTTTTTCAATGCCCGTACAAAAACCATTGGGGAGGATGCTTATTAGAGTTATTAGCGTTCAATTTTGAACAAAAACCTGACACCATGGAATTCGGGCAGAAGCCTAAAACTTACCTATCAGATCAGCATTTTTAACTTCTAGGAATCAAGATTTTTTCCTATTGTGCTTTTGATGTATGTTTGGTTGGTAGGAAAAGTTCCTTTGTCTCCTATAACCTAGGATGACCCAAAGTCCCTAATGAGAAGCTAATTCTCACGAAAAAATTTTCCCGGCCCTGTGTTCCCAATGGAAATTACTCGCGTATCCTGATGGAAATGGGATTGATTCCTAAATTTTCGTTTTTATAGAGACACTCATAATGTGTCTAAATTAGTCTCAAAAACTCTGAAACCCCCCTCTGACAATCGTCAGTCGTATAAAATTGCCGAACTTTAAGTCTTTACATCGGAAAAGAAAAACAGAGGGATTCATCAATGCAAATGCTACGTTTCGCATTAGCAATAATAGATTGTGTGTTTCATTATTGGAGAATTTGATAATGTGGCTTTTGTTTCTCCATGTAAATGCTGAATTATTGCATTCTTTTGGATTGACCTTTTAGAATAGAAGGGACTTTGAGAGGGACTTTGGGAGTGGCGAAAAAATTGGAAGAGTACACCTACATACTTCTAACTTCTAATCCTTTTCCCAGCGTAAAGTGTAAACAAATAGAAAAGAATATGTACCTTGTTTATATTGACTTTGCCAGCATAGGACTGAAAAGTCCCTTTGACCCCGCAGTCCAGGTTTGCTATCTCATTTAGCCCGCTGCGCTGAGGTCTTTTAGATGAGCTTTTGTTATCCGAAGCAGTTTGGCACACTTTCCTTTTCCTCGTGGAAAATCCACTTTTAGGTCATTCAAGTATAGATTTTGCTGTTCATTGCCATCAATGTGAATCACGTGGAAGCTTTTGACCTTCTCAAAGTAAAAGAGCAGATAGTGTTTACGTGTGAAACTTTGATATGTGATGTGTCATACATAAGAACTGTTTAGATGAGCTTTTGCTATCCGAAGCAGTTTGGCACACTTTCCTTTTCCTCGTGGAAAATCCACTTGTAGGTCATTTTAGTATAGATCTTGCTGTTCATTGCCATCAATGTGAATCACGTGGAAGCTTTTGACCTTCTCAAAGTGAAAGAGCAGAGTGTTCAAGTGTGACACTTTGATATGTGATGCGTCATACATAAGAACTCAAAACACATATCAAAATGCTCGGAAAAAGGCATGAATCCTCAATATGTGAATCACGTGGAAGCTTTTGACCTTCTCAAAGTGAAAGAGCAGAGAGTGTCCAAGTGTGAACCTCTGATATGTGATGTGTCATACATAAGAACTCAAAACACATAGAAAAATGCTCGGAAAAAGGCATGAATCCTCAACTTTTCGCGTGACGATTAGTTCCACTTGAGCCTCGTAATCTCGTGACTCAGCAATATTAGATCCTCTTTAATCCGATCTGGGCTGTCATTTGTTCTCAAAGTCCATCCTGGGATTTCGATACAATATTTTGAATTTAAATGGAATTAAGAGCCTCTGTTCCATCCATTTTTGATTCATAATTAAACTCCTGCATGATCGATCACTTATAAATGCCTCTTACGCCGCGCTGATCTTAAAGAGTTTATACAATAAAGAGGCAAGGGCTGGGCGAGGGGTGGGGGGGCTCATTGATGAGGATTGACGGCAGGTTCGAAATTAAGACTTTAGAGTTTTTCCCCCTCCCTAATCCTTTAATTTCCTGAGAATCCTGAGCGCCTTTTCGTCTCAAATATTTTCTTGGGCTCAGCAATTTTTTCAATGCCCTTACAAAAACCATTGGGGAGAATGCTTATTAGAGTTAAATTTTGAACAAAAACCTGACACTATGAAATTCGGGCAGAAGCCTAAAACTTACCTATCAGATCAGCATTTTTAACTTCTAGGAATCAAGATTTTTTCCTATTGTGCTTTTGATGTATGTTTGGTTGGTAGGAAAAGTTCCTTTGTCTCCTATAACCTAGGATGACCCAAAGTCCCTAATGAGAAGCTAATCCTCACGAAAAACTTTTCCCGGCCCTGTGTTCCCCATGGAAATTTCTCGCGTATCCTGATGGAAATGGGATTGATTCCCGGAAAAGAAAAACAGAGGGATTCATCAATGCAAATGCTACGTTTCGCATTAGCAATAATAGATTGTGTGTTTCATTATTGGAGAATTCGATAATGTGGCTTTTGTTTCTCCATGTAAATGGGCACTTGCTCCATGTAAATGCTGAAACCCCCCCCAAAGGGTTAAGCTCTGTGGTGTTGATGAGTTTTGATTGAATTAATTCCGAGAATTGATGTTGTGGAGTAGGAGTTTCGATAGAAGGGTTAAAGTGGAAGAAAGGAGGAGGGGAATTGTAGAGGAGAAAGTGGATGTGTAGGAGAAGACGAGAATCGAAGGACTGGGAAGTGGAGGAGAGAGGAAATGAAGAGTTGGAGAGAAGAGTGTTTTTAGAATAGAATCAAAGAGGAAACGCGGTGAGTTTGAGAGGGACTTTGGGAGTGGCGAAAAAATTGGAAGAGTACACCTACTTCTAACTTCTAATCCTTTTGCCAGTGTGAAGTGTAAACAAATAGAATAGAATATGTTGTACCTTGTTTATATTGACTTTGCCAGCATAGGACTGAAAAGTCCCTTTGACCCCGCAGTCCAGGTTTGCTATCTCATTTAGACCGCTGCGCTGAGGTCTTTTAGATGAGCTTTTGCTATCCGAAGCAGTTTGACACACTTTCCTTTTCCTCGTGGAAAATCCACTTGTAGGTCATTTAAGTATAGATTTTTGCTGTTCATTGCCATCAATGTGAATCACGTGGAAGCTTTTGACCTTCTCAAAGTGAAAGAGCAGAGAGTGTCCAAGTGTGAACCTCTGATATGTGATGTGTCATAGATAAGAACTCGGTAGTGGTAGGTAAACATTGGATTTTAGGATTATTGAGATATTGGGAAAATCCTACAATGCTGCAGTGAGTACCAAAGTTGTGACATCATAACACAAAGAAACTGCATTTACATTTTAATTTTGTTAAGAATCTGAGTCAGGTCGGACGGTTTTAGTGGCAAACCGATCATCAACCTGGATTAGCATGCTCGGAAAAAGGCATGAATCCTCAAATTTTCGCGTTTCGCGTGACAATTAGTTCCGCTTGAGCCTCGTAATCTCGTGACTCAGCATTATTAGATCCTCTTTAATCCGATCTGGGCTGTCATTTGTTCTCAAAGTGCATCCTGGGATTTCGATACAATATTTTAAATGGAATTAAGAGCCTCTGTTCCATCCGTTTTTGATTCATAATTAAACTCCTGCATGATCGATCACTTATAAATGCCTCTTACGCCGCGCTGATCCCGTACAAAAGACGGGTCAACCACTAGTAAGTTTTATAATAAAAGGAAGAAAAGATTAATAGAATGTGTTGTCTGTAAGGATCAAGGAATGACAAGCCGAAATTTTCCCGCACAAATTGACAATAATATAGGTATGTCTAGTTGGTGTAGCCTTCCATCTTATATGACTGATATATGCTAATCGGTCAACCACTAGTAAGTTTTATAATAAAAGGAAGAAAAGATTAATAGAATGTGTTGTCTGTAAGGATCAAGGAATGACAAGCCGAAAATTTCCCCACAAATTGACAATAATATGTCTAGTTGGTGTACCCTTCCATCTTACATGACTGATACATATATGCTAATGCCCCAACAATGTCATATGCAAGCGTCGCGCGACGCGAAGCGAATGTGCAAATTCCATTGCAAGCTCCTTTCACACTAATCCCATCATTTTGTCTCCAAGTTCATCCATCATCTTCATCCCTTCACTGTATGACTCACACGGGATGACATACAAGTGTGAAAAAAAAGTACATTCGAATTTAATTTACCCATTTATTTCAGACTTCTCTCGCCTCCTTTTTTTTCTCAGGGTTGTGCCCCCCTCCCCTAACCTCCTCAGGGCCGTACGTAGCCCAAGACCGGCCACTCCCGCTTCAACTGTCAGACCTGGGCATGTCAGACCGCCAGAATGATCCCATCATTTTGTCTCCAAGTTCATCCATCATCTTCATCCCTTCACTGTATGACTCACACGGGATGACATACAAGTGTGAAAAAAATACATTCGAATTTAATTTACCCATTTATTTCAGACTTCTCTCGCCTCCTTTTTTTTCTCAGGGTTGTGCCCCCCCTCCCCTAACCTCCTCAGGGCCGTACGTAGCCCAAGACCGGCCACTCCTTCTTCAACTGTCAGACCTGGGCATATCAGACCGCCGGAATATTTGCGTTGGAAAAAGCTGCCGACTTCTAGGTTTCTCAGCCGGGTGAAGACTGAAGTCGGCATCTTTTTCCGCCACTCATGTTTTGCCGGTCGGACAGGCGTAGATTTGTCTGATAGTTGGAGTGTGAGTGGGCCGCCTAAACGAGTCAAAGGCTAAATTCAACAAAAGGGCTGTTTTTTACAAACAAGAATACTGGGTAGTTTTAGCTAAATTATAGTAACTGCCAGTTCCGGGACTTATGGACCTTTATGAGGATCCCGGACCAAATGAGACGGGATAGACCCCTTTTTAACTGTCACCTTTGGGCCTTCTTAAGGACCCCAGACCAAATGTGGAACCGGATAGGCCCCCCCTATGAACAACCCTGATTCCCCTCCCCCTCCTCCTTCTCTTCCAAAGTAAACATTTCGGCAAGTACATTAGCAATGTGTGTTAAGACTCGGGATTTCTTTGGGGGTGGCGTAGGCTGCTTGCGTTGGAAAAAGCTGCCGACTTCTAGGTTTCTCAGCCGGGTGAAGACTGAAGTCGGCATCTTTTTCCGCCACTCATGTTCTGCCGATCGGACAGGCGTAGATTTGTCTGATAGTTGGAGTGTGAGTGAGCCGCCTAAACGAGTCAAAGGCTAAATTCAACAAAAGGCTGCTTCTTTACAAACAAGAATACTGGGTAGTTTTAGCTAAATTAGTAACTGCTGGTTCCGGGACTTCCGGGCTTTTATGAGGACCCCGGACCAAATGAGACCGGACAGGCCCTTTTTAACTGTCAGTTTTGGGCATTCTTAAGGACCCCAGACCAAATGTGGAACCGGATAGACCCCCCTATGAACAACCCTGATTCCCCTCCCCCTTCTCTTCCAAAGTAAACATTTCGGCAAGTACATTAGCAATATGTGTTAAGACTCGGGATTTCTTTGGGGGTGGCGTAGGCTGCCTTTGTTTTCTCCTTGTTATTTTTGACTAATGTGTTTTCTCGTCGAACTGTCAATGCCGACATCTTTGCCAATGTTTTTATTTTCAGGATTTCTATTGTCTCTCCGAACCTTCTGCGTTTGTTTGTTCACCGGTTGAATTGATGTGTAGCCGAGACGAGACTGTCTATTTAGTTGAGTTTTGTCTGTCCTGTTTTGTCTGTCTTGCTTCACGAAATAGGGAAATAGGGTTGATCTATACTTCAGGGCCATGATCTCTAATTCCACTCTAATGTGTTTTCTCGTCGAACTGTCAATGCCGACATCTTTGCCAATGTTTTTATTTTCAGGATTTCTATTGTCTCTCCGAACCTTCTTTTGTTGATGGCTCTCATTCTGCGTTTGTTTGTTCACCGGTTGAATTGATGTGTTAGCCGAGACGAGACTGTCTATTTAGTTGAGTTTTGTGTGTCCTGTTTTGTCTGTCTTGCTTCACAAAATAGGGAAATAGGGTTGATCTATACTTCAGGGCTATGATCTCTAATTCCACCCTTTAGGGCTATTCAGGACAGATCTATCCACCTATCCACTCTAAGTACTCTAACATACTCGTTATACGTGTAACGGAACTTGACATTTCAAACGAAACTCAAATGCTATGAATAGAAAGGGAACGGCCAGGGAGGGAGGGAGAGAGAGAAAGGGAGAGAGAGACAGAAAGGGAGAGAGAGAGAGAGAGGGAGAAAGGGAGAGAGAGAGCAGATTACGAGCTCATTAAAAACATACGCCTCGGTAATTAGCAAAGTAGTGTAGAATTGCCAGAAAACGATATAAAAAAGCGCCTAACCTGATGTAAGCTTTAAGCTTTCATAACTCGAAAAGTACCTGCTTCAGACCATTTGTATTTTCCAGGTAGAGGAAAAACAAGCAGGGCCCGTCCCTCCGGGAATTTTTTAGCCGGTAGCTTATTCGATCATGGTTAAAGAATACCTTTGTACCTACCTAATTTGTTTAATATTCAGTTTATTATCATTCTCGATTTGATTTTTTGATTTTACTTTCATGTAATGATTTAAAATCAAGACTAGAGCCCGTTCTCCCTTTATTCCCAATATAATGTCACCCATCCATTTATTGGCCTTTCTCGGCGTAGCTTAACATAGGTGACGCTAAAACCGGTCTTAAATGATCGACTGAAGTGTTACCTAAAACTTTCTCGCTTTGAGTTCATAGGTCGTCGCGACAAATTTCAAGATCAGAGCTCATTTGTGTGAGAAAATGTGAAAAAAAAAATCCCACAATTACTCAATTAACTTTAAGTCACCCATCCATTTATTGGCTTTGCTCGGCGTAGCTTAACATAGGTGACGCTAAAACCGGTCTTAAAATAACGACTGAAGTGTTATCTAAAACTTTCTCGCTCTGAGTTCATAGGTCGTCGCGACAAATTTCAAGATCAGAGCTCATTTGTGTGAGAAAATGTGAAAAAAAAAATCCCACAATTACTCAATTAACTTTAAGTCACCCATCCATTTATTGACTTTGCTCGGCGTAGCTTAACATAGGTGACGCTAAAACCGGTCTTAAAATAACGACTGAAGTGTTATCTAAAACTTTCTCGCTCTGAGTTCATAGGTCGTCGCGACAAATTTCAAGATCAGAGCTCATTTGTGTGAGAAAATGTGAAAAAAAAAATCCCCCAAAAACCAGTTTTTTTTTTTACCTTTAATTTGATATATGTATAGGTCGACTAGGTTTGGATAAGTCCTTCTATGGGAACAGACCGACAGACCGACAGACAGACAGAC